>NW_026056812.1:23442-240685 GCF_023758085.1 Alternaria hordeiaustralica | reverse complement strand
AACCCTAACCCTAACCCTAACCCTAACCCTAACCCTAACCCTAACCCTAACCCTAACCCTAAAAAAACTAACTTATAAAGAAGCTAATACTTCTTTACTTAATAGCTTAAATACTAAATAGATATTATACTATAAAGATTATATAATTAAAAGATAAGTTCTAAATACTTAATAGTGTTCTATACTCTTTATTTAATAGTAGAGAATACTTTCTAAATACCTTTATAGTTAGTATAGCTTAGCGTTTTACTTACTATAATACTCTATTAGATTATTAGTTCTATTAAACTATAGTTCTATACTAGTGTATATTCTAAATATACTATTATAGTATTATATTAACCTAGTTAGCTTAGTATTTTATTATACTTCTAATGTTACTATTCTAGGTATTAGTTAAATTACTATTTTCTAGTATTTTTAAGTAGTTACCTTATCTACGTAATTATCTTATCTAATATTACTTAGTAGTAAGAACGTAGTTAGCCTAAATATAACTACTATTATAGTTCTAGCTAATCTAAAGAAAAGAGCTAAGTCTATACTTATTATATCTACTATAGTTATTATTACTATATACGTTATATTAATATATACTAACTACTTCTTATACTATATAGTAGAATATATCTCTATAGACTTTACTATTTATATAGATATTAGAAAGTATAAAGATATATTACTATAAAAATATAAGGTAATTAGTATAAGTAAGAAAGTATATAGATATTAGTTTTATAGAAAAGAGTTCTATTATAAAGAGATTCTATTATCTAAAGTATTATATAAGAGTCTAATACTAAAAAGTATAAGTAAAAGATAAGATAGTAGATAATTCTATAATTCTAAAAAGCTTTTTATTAAAAGATATTCTTTCTTTAGATAATTCTTAGATTATTAAAGGTCTAATTTATATAAGAATACCTTATACACTAGTATAATAGTAGTAGTAAAACTATAGTACTTATTAATAGTTTATATAGTTAAATAATAGTTTTTAATATTATATAATATACTCTAATATTATAATTAACTTAAAAGAGTAGATATCTATATTTAGATATAAAGTAATATAAAATAGTATAAAAATATAATATAGTTAAGTTTAAGAAGTAAGATTTTATATATAGGTTTATCTATATAAAGAAGTAATCTTTAGTATTTCTTACTTAATTAGAGCTAGACCTAATTAGATAGAGATTATAGGTTTAATTCTTTATAGAATATATTATATACTTTTATATTATAACTTCTTTAACACTAGTAGAGAGCTATACTAGACTTAGATACCTTTTTAATAATATATACTAGCTTATATATTTATCTTAATGCTAAGTTAGTCTAAGCTCTTTAGAGCTAGAACCTAATATAAGGTATGCATCGTAAAGTTCTACGTCGCGAAGCTCTATATCGCAAGAGTATGCGTTACAAAGGCACACGTTGCGTACACGCGTGTCGCGTAGTAACACGTAGAATAAGATGCGTTGCGAGAATGCTGTCGCGTGAAGCGACGCGATTTGAATACATGTCTTCACAACCAGAATCTCTTCTACTTAAGTCTACAACAAGAGAAACGTGAAGCGCGAACAAGTCCCCTTTACAAACACTATTCTGCAGCGATCGCATCGCGAAAGCACTACCCCTACCCCCACAAACGATGCCACAACATATCCAAGACTACCAGATCGCTCATTTTCTCACAGCCAACATCATACCCGTCGCGCTCGCATCGCTCCCGAACGACGCACCAAGTGACCGGGAGTGCTGCATATGCCACCGAGCCTTCGCTGAGCCTCCCACCGATCGCGCGCGTTCTAGAACCGGCGACGACGATGATGATGAGTACGCTGTGCAGGTGCAGAACCGCGGCGCGTGCGCGCACATCTTCGGGCGGCGATGTATCGAGACGCACATCCGCGGCAACAACCCGTGGAGCCATACATGTCCGATGTGTCGCGTTGAGTGGTTCCCTGCACCACATGGTGGGCGGACGGAGATGCTTGCGGCGGTGGATGGCGCACTCACAAGACTGGCACGACTTGATGCGAATGACGAGGGTGTGCGGCGCGAGCTTGAAGCCGTTGACATCGCGTTGATCAGGATGAGGGAGATACTGCATACGCATCGATGGATATAGGGCCTCATGACAACACACTTGGCCGTGGGTCATTCGCGTTCATAGATGATAGCAATGCACATTTTCCATCTCTTGCGTCTTCGCGAACGTCGCTGGAAAGTGCCCAGCTTCCGACGTGCCACATTCGTTCGCGTCCGTCCGTTCTTCGTCGGTAGCGAGCGTTTTGACACGTTGTTAATCCCGAAGGTGAGCACCACACGCGCGTTGTGCATGTGACGCTTAGCATGATCAATATCGATGCAATGAGACGTGACGCGAGTCAGTGGATGACCTGAATTTTCTGTGGCTGTGACGAAGATCAATGGCGGACTGGAGTGATGGTGTCGCGTGAACTCTAAGACCCCAAGGCGGCTTGCACGAAATGCGCAACGCGGTCCGAGACTTACGACGGTGAACCACATAACTAGCGTTATGAACACTCCAACGTGGCATCACTCTACTGTATGACAACAGTTGTCATTGAAGTTTGCGTATTGCGAGCGGGAGCTTTCGGTGTGATGTCGCGGTCGCAGCATACGCGCGTGGCGAAAGTCTTCGGGAGCCAAAGTTCAGTGATAACCGCCTTACATGACATGCGACGCTGTGAGTGGATGTCTGTTCTGCGAGGCAACAGCATGCGACAACAGGATCTTTAGCGCAAGTGTGGTCGGGATGCGATACAGTACGAGGAACTCGATTCGTGTGTTTGTAGATGGCGCGAATGCGAAATGGGTACCGCCTTCTCCCGATTTGATGCACACATTACGCCTTCTGCTTCGTCTTCTTCCCGACCTGGCCGACCTGGGTTGCTACAGTATCCGCGTCATCCTGCTGCAGAATTGCCAGGGCTTCATGGAGCAGCCTCTTCTCACCGAGCCTGACCTTGATAGCCATACGATGGCGCTTAGCCAGGTCGTCACCTTTGAGCAGCGTCTCGTCTTCTTCCATGGTCGTTGGATACGTCCTAAGCTTTGCAGTCAGAGCCTTCGACACGATCTCTTGGTAGTCGTCAACGCGCTTCCGCTTTTCCGAGAAGAGCTCTGGCTTTTGCTTCTTGATGCCCTTGAACACAGCCTTCACTTGCTCTTCCAACTCAGGAGAGACTTCGCGCAGCTGAGCCGGATACGTGAGTTGCCCTTCCGAATCTGGATCGCCGGAGTCGCGCTCGATGATGAAGTACTCTTCGAACTCTTCGTTCTCTTCAAGCTTTGCCTGGATCAGTGTCAGCTCATGCGCCCATCGGGGATTTTACAGTCATCATTGTACCTCGACCTTGCTAACGACCTCTTCCGAGACTGTGAGCTGTTCAATGAGAGCTGCGCGAACGAGGCTCCAAGGTAGCTCCACTACATCGTAACGAGCATGTTCAGGTGTTACGTAGCCATAGCGGCGTAGTAGCTCGGACGTTGGTAATGGGCCGTAGTAGTTGAGGACCTCCGACCCGGCTGGCAGAGTGAATCGAAGCGACGTAACTTCGAGACTATCGCCATGATTGACATGTGCCTGTCGGGGTCTGTCAGCACAGTGAAGTGTGCGTCAGCGCTGGCATGTGACTCACGTTGAACTCGGCATTCGCATTCAGTATATCTGCCATTGGAACCATCCCAAGAGGAGTTGTACCATCACGGTCTTCGACCCATCCGTCTTCTCCGTTTTCGGACTCCTCGTCTTTGTTATCCAGGTCGAAAGCGTAAGACATGATCGTGCTACCCATACGGTGCGCGAGTTCAAGAAGTTCTTGACCACTCAACTTGGAAGCGCATGCCGAGTAGAAGATTGTGGGGTTCTGCTCGATGACAGGCACGACGCGCGAGCGCAGCATATCATCACTCTGCTGCTTTCCAATCTTGTCAACCGAAAGGCAGGTTCCCTCAAGCTCCTTCAATTCTGCCTCGGACCAGAAGATGGGTGTATCGAACGTCCGTGGTAGTACGTCCAGATATGGCTTCCAGCGTGATGCATCGCCCTGTAGATGCTCGTACATCATGACCAGTATGAGGGATGTCCATGAGTCGAGTGGCTCTCTCTCATCGTCACCTTCACCACCGACAAACGCGTCGAAGATTTCGGGCAGTTTACCAGGAAGTTCGGAAGTTTCCACGCTAATGATCAGGTCTCTGGGGATGGTGAAAAGCGTCGTGTCCTGGGGTATGTCTTTCTTTGCGACTATGCACTATTAGTATTCACTATCCTACGTGTTGCTTGACCGGAGGGCATACTGATTCCTCGGCCAGCGTCTTTGTGTCTCAGATCTTGTATTTCCAGCAGGTCGTCGCGGAAGACACCGCCGCCGGCTTTGAACCACGCCAGAAAGCGATCTGTGGCGCCTTTGAAGTCTTCATCGGCTGGTGGACACGACATATCGAGGCAGCAGATGGATCGTAGTAACACGACTTGTTGACGAAGGCGACGTGGCAGAGCTTGCGCGCTTCTGAACGCGTTGACGGTGGTCGCGTCGGCGTAATTGGTGGGTGCAGAATCAGACGCGACTAGCGCGACGTCGGAGATAATCACAATCTCCGGGCGGATCCCGAACGCATCGCCGCCAAAACACACTCACTCCATCTTCACACCATGGCAGCGAAACGTCGTAGAAGCATGCATTAATCTACCTCAGTCACAGCACTCCTACAGCTCCGAGGGCACTCAAGAGTTGCGACGCACGAACTGAATGTTCCCTCGCCGCCGCCTGTCATCATCAACACGCCTCCACAAAGCGTCCACAGCTCGCTCAACATCATCCATCCTTTCCGCTATGTCTGAACTATCGGTCATCACCTCTTCCGTTCGATGAAGCTGCTCCAGGAATCCCATCGTTCGCATCATGCGGCCCGCACTCGGTAGAGTCGCGCCATCATCGCGCCTAGGCGATGCGCCGCTGTGTCGCAATGTTGGCGCGGTACCTCGTCCCTGCTGGGACATTCGTTGCGACGAGCGCTCGTCGCGTTCACGTGATAACGCCATCCTGGCCGCCACAGTTGCCGCGGTACGATATAAGGTTGCATCATCAGCGGTCGGCCTGGCTTGTCGCAGCTCCGCCTGCATCAACCGCCGTGCCATCTCCTCGTCCTCTTCTTCTGCACTGCCACGACGCATGCCTTGCGATATGTCCACAGCTGGGGACGATGCGCGATCGGCTTGGATGTCGCGAATCACGCGCAAGCTTACCTCGGCGTCAGCAATCGCCTGAACCGTCTGGTCGATAGCTGCTTGAGCATTGGCTTCTGCCGATGGCATGGAACGTAGAGTTTGACCCACGGATGCGAAGAACTGTTGACGCTCATGCTCAGTCGTATTTTCCAACCCGAAGATGAGCTCCATTCGCCGGTCTTCTGGCGTCGCCCCAGGCGCACGAAAGCGACTCCTTTGTCTATGCGCTCTCGCTACCGCAGACTCCTCTGGCTCTTCGTCGGCTTCAACATCGCCAAACCAGGTCTCGCGACACATTGGACACCTCGTACTATATCCTCTACCGCTGCTCAAGTGCTCTTCGATGCACATCCTGCCGAACACATGCCGGCAAGTAGAGTTGGCGTGGGTGGAACGTACGCGTACCGGGTAGTCGCCACCTTCCTCCAGCGGGGGAAAGGCCTCGTAGCACAGTGTACATATTCGATCGCGTTCTGGTACATCATAAAGTGGCACTGGTATTAAATGCGATAAGCACTCGCGAATGCGTCGTTCAGCTCGTTGACTGGGCATGTTGGGGTTGATAAGCGTTTCTACAAGTGCGCACGCTGGTAAGTAATGGTAAGGAAGTGCTAAACGATGTCCATGCGAAGAGAAGTTATACATCGTTCTGGGCTTCACGTCGCGCCTCTGAAGTCGCTGCTGTGCTTGAAGCTATCGGACTGGCATCACACATTCCACATGTCCATCGCAAGACATTCAGAAATGCGTGCTTCAATTGACTCCATTCAGTATAACTACACGACTTTACCGCCGGCAACAGCCCGGTCTCGCATTATGGGATCGAGCTCGTCCGCAACGCTCACAGGTAGTGACGGCCATGCGGTCGGCCTGCTCGAGCAATTGGACGACCGTCCACAAGTCCCTAACAGTTCCCCGGGTTCCAATACGTCGTCTACTCCGCCGCAAACCACCCAAAAAGACATGCTCCTCGCTGCGAGATGTGTTAGAGGAACTAGAGCTTCTCGAGCTGCTGAAGCTGTCAGACCGAGCACCCGCCGCCCGAACAGGTGTGTTGTTAGCCTCCACCGCAAGGCTACCAGGTCCAATCGTTAATGTCTGTCTCGGCGATCCTAGCATCCTTGCGAGTCTTCTCGCTCTTTCGACCCTCACCGGTCTTAAAGACCCTGCAAGCCTTACGTGTCCTTCAGTGCCCTCAGGTCTTGCAACTTGCGGTGTATCCGCTCGGTTGCTACGACCATCACCGTCTCTTCTGCCCCGAAGTCGCGCAATCGTATCTCTCACCGCCGTACCCAATCTTCGCCGACGCTCCGGCCATGGAGATGGAATTGGCTCCCTTGGATGATAAGTGAAATGAACACGATCCGTGCGAACAGTCCCAGAAGCTGCGATACGGCTAATCTCAGGTATCTCTGCGGAAAGGGTATCTTCGACGAAGCTATACGGATCCTCAAATGGTCTGGTCGGCCAAGCTGCTTCGGAATTTCCCCTAGTCGGCTCCTGCATTGCAAGTATGATCTCCAGAAGAACACTCGCTGGGATATCTCGGATGGTGTTGAACCAATGGGTGCGGCAGAGTGGGCATTTGTTGCTCCACGCATTGCGACCTTCGAACAATGTGCGCAAGCAACGATGGCCGAAGATGTGGTGACAGTCGCCGAAATGGATTTGAACAGGACGTTCAGGTGTTCCTTGCTCGTCAGGACTAGGGTCGCCATATCGCGTGACGCAAAGCGAGCAAGTACGGTCTTCGCTTCGTAGTGAGGAAGACTGAACTTCGGTGCAATAGAGCGTCTGGAAACTTTGTGCGTCTGACGCTGGCTGCGGGGGCTGTCGGGCGTGTTGCATGACTTCTCGCTTGTGGATCTCAGGCGCGGCCTACTTCGGAAGTCGGAGAGAGGTATATGTCGCCTTCGGGTGAAGCGCGATTCCTGTCAACAGCCGCAAACCGTCGTGAAGCGTTGTGTTGCGGAGGTTGCGGTATCTACGCCCCAAAACGCCCTACCGCGGAGTATCTATTCCCGAATGTCAGATAAACGGTCTTTGTTGCTCCGGTCTTCACGTGCGTCCGCCGTCAATCGCCAACACCACGCAACGTCGGCTCGATATAAGGCTTCATTCATATCTACCACCATTTCTCATACGTCTTTTTAACTCCACCGACCTTCCGCGCTACCAGACATGGCCCTTGCTCTGTTGAATTCGCTTCACATTGATGTTCCGCCACATCAACACTCCGACAGCGCCGAGGAGCCAAATACCAGTACTTACGAGCAGAAGCCGAGACATCGCGTCTTCATATGCATGCTGAATAGCGATATGCGTGGGCGAGCCGATCGGATAAGACAGCTGCTTCGCCAGATCCCCAAAGATCTTGTGAAGATCTGGTAACTCCTCCGTGGGCAGGTATTGCCGAAGTCGACTTGGAAGCACGTCCGACCAGATTGAGGCTGCGATGGTCAAACCGATGGCCCCGCCGATGTTCCCGAAGATGCTAACAAGAGCGAGCATCGCAGCGACATGCTCGTGTGACCCTGCGGCCAGGATAGCCATCTCGTCTGTCACGACGAGGACGCCTTGCGAAACGGAGATGAGGAGGAAGCACACGATGATGTAAGCGGTGTTCCCCGGAGCGAGGAAGAGGACCATGAGGCCCTGACCCAGCATGCTGAGCGGGATACCAATGACGAGCGATACGGTTTTGAAGCGGCCGGTGCGATGAATGATGTAGCCAGTCAAGACCGCGAATAGCACGCTGACCACGGTATAGGCCTGCGCGACGTAGCTCGCTTCTTCCACGCTAAGGCCTTGCACGACTTGCAGGTATGAGCCAAAGTAGCTGTTCCAAACGGCGTAGCTGCCGAAGAGACAGGTGCACAGGAGACATGCGCCAAAGACAGTTCGATCCATGAGTAAGCTGTATGGAAGAAGAGGAATCATCGCACGATTCCTCTCCCAGAATGCGAATGCGACGAGGAAGAAGACGCCAAGTATAGACATGCCCACCATGGACGGTGATGCCCAACCGTTGCCCGCCAACGTGTGAAGGTTGAACGGCAGCAGGAAAAGGGTAACGCCCACCGAGACCAGGCACAACCCGATCGCATCAAATTCCCGGCAGTAATGCACCACAGACTGCGCAGCACTACGACCGTTACTGCGCTCGCGCATAACTCCCATTCTCTTCGCCTTCCGATAATTCCACACCAACAGCCCCAACAGCGGCAGCGTAACAAGCGGAACAAGTGCACCGAACATGCCAAACGCCCACCTCCAACCCAGGCCGTTCAGATATCTCTGCGCCAAGGGCCCAGCTACCCAACCCGTGATGAGGCCAGTGGAGTTCATGAGCGCTTGCATCAGCGCCCTATTCTCCAATCTCGTCGTATCGGCGATGAAAACCGACAAGATGTACTGCACGCCATTATTCCCCACAGTATGAAAGATCATAGCCGCAGCATACGTTCCCACGCCCTCGCACACTGTCATCAAAAGTAATCCTATCGTACCGAGAATCACGCAAAGGATGAAGCCATGCGGCCGCCCGAAGACATCGATGATCTTCGCGATCGTCAGGTTGGTGACTCCGCCGACGACGTTACTCAGTATGCTAACGGTGGGCGTGAGAGAGTGCATGGAGAAAGCGGATGTGACGTATGGTACGAGCGCTGCTGTTGTGCCGGCGAGCAGCGTTTCGACGAAGTAGATGAGGTAGATCATTGCGTAGGCTGTTGTGAGGGAGTGCTTTGTCCAGGCGCGGGTTGTGGCTTCGATGGCGAGGACGCCTGGTTGGACTGTTGTGGAGGGGGGTTCATGATTGGCTGGTGGGTCTCCAAGATGGGTATGGTTGGTGTCGTCGATGCTGGGTTTCGTAGGCTCGGCAAATGTGGATGTTGAAGAGGATGGGGAGAGAAGAGGCTCTTCGATTGACGCGCGCGAAGGATGCATGTCGCAGAGTTGCGGTCTTGGAAGAGTCGAGGGGTAGTATCAACGGGAGTAAAATCGACCGTGTAGACAAAACTTCGCGGATAACTACATCGACAGCCCAGGCGGTTTGGGTCAGAGAACCCACGCGAGTGAGTAAGCCACGGTCTCTGGAGCTAAGCTGACTTGTCACCTTCACCAAGTCGACGGCACAACACGAGCATGACATGCATATGGCACAAGCGGCTGGGCGAAGAGCATATTTGCGATCGTTATGGCCTGAAACCCTGAACCTTGCTGATGCGCAAGCGTGGGGGCTCAAGATGCACGTCTGACATGCGTTTGGGGGCTACATCATGCCCGCGGAAACTTGTCGCACGAAACTGACCATTCTTGTTATGGTGCTGGGCGGTGAGTGCGGCTGCATCTTCCAGGCATTGACGCTGCACTCCGGGGCAACACTGCACGCGCTCGAACAAGGCAAAGAGTCAAATTATACGCGCAAAAGCTATCATACTCCCCCACAATCATGTCAAAGCGCCTAGCCTTACCTAGCTCAACAAGCAGCGACATCAACCAGTTGCGCATATCTAGTGAACTCCTCATCACGTGCAAGCATATCCCGCTCCTCGGGGAACGTGCCCAATACCAACTCCACGCCACCATCTGCCTTCAGTGGGAACACTACTAAGAACCTGAATCGCCCGCTTCCACGCTCTAGCTGGGGTCTCATCGTCTCTGGCGAACCTCGGTTGGCGAAGTAGACATCACCGAAGCTGATCTCGTTCATCTGGAAAAGTATCATGTTGGAGATCATGGCATGCATGTGGTCAAGACCCATGTTGGCTGTGGAGAACCTGCTGTGATCTGGCAGTGACTGCAGGAGGGTAAAAGCATCGTGGATCAGTGCTGGCGTCATGCGCGCTGCAGATGCACGCAGCATCTGCGCGATACTTGCAATGCTCGTTGTGGAGGCGCAGAGTTCTTCTACTGGCATGCTTGTCCGGTTGAGCGTGAGTAGACTGCCCATGTATGAGTCTGGTAAGAGGGAGGAGAAGTAGGGTCGTCCGTCCGTTGGCAACTCGAGAATGGAGCAGTCGTCAGGGCTGAACTGTTGGCCATTGGCCTTGGCTACAGCGTAGCGAGCCCGCAATGCCGAGCGCCAGAAGAAGGCTTGTACCATATCACTGATAGACGTACTGACACCGTTCGCAGCCGGATCGCTTGTGACGTCCGCTTTGAGTAACTCGACCTTCTCGGGTGGGATCAAAAAGAGAGTAGTGTCCATTTTTCTCTCTGCAGCCGGCAAAGGCCATATCGAGTGCAGCGGGTAGCGTGGCGGTCGGCCAAGAGGTCCCGCTGGCCTGGCAGCATGTTTCGCAAGGACGTCGTCCGTGGGAACAAATGGAAGTAAGCCCCAGACATCAGGGTCGATCTCATCTACCGAGCGCGCATGTCCTTCCAACTCATGCAGTACTTCGGGAAGGCTGTGGTTGAAGCTCTCCGCATCATACCACGCACATGTTGCTGATGAGTCCCCTTGCAGGTACCTGCAATTCTCGGCCCACGCTTTGATAGCAATGATAGCACCTACACCATCCAGGCAGCAGTGGTTGAGGTCAATGGCGAGGATGCAACCGCCTTTGATGAAGTTGGCTTGCGCAACAAGGATATCGGCGGGTAGTTGTGGGAAGGTATCTTGTCGCAGTACCAACTCGTCCTTGAAGGCTGATGGGACGAAACCGCCTTCTCGTAGGGTCTCGAAAGTCGGCAGCACATTTGATAGGTCCTTGTACACTAACCGGTCGCGAGTGGGTTGCCCAAAGGGTGGCACGGCAACGGTGAGATCGCCGTTTGCATGTGCAATCTCGTCTTTGGAAGAGCGAATCATCTTTCCACCAAGGGCTGGTATGAGTTCAAAAGTCCGATTGAGTCCGGCTTGCATGTTTGCAAACGTCTCTTCGAACGACGCGTCTGCCTGTAGCGGAAAGTAAAACACCAGGCCCATGTAGTGATTCGGATTGACGTAGTCGAAGGGATTCAGCCGGAAGGACTGCCACGCTCTTCGCTGAGCGATCATGCGCTGCAGTTTCGATTCTTGATCGTCACCTGATCTGGCACCATTCTTTGCTCCAGCGATCAATGGTTCGAGAGCGGCGGTGAACTTGGCTAGGGTTGGATTGGCGTAGAGATGACGGGGTGCAAGTTTGTCCAGGCCTGTGATAGCTGTTCGGATGGCACTAACGGCTGCAGACACTCCCAAAGAATCTAGACCGAGGGCGAACAGGTCATCGTCTGGAGTGGCATTGGAGGTGGCTGGAAGAGAGGATGCGAGTATCTCTCGGACTGACTGCTGCAACGTTGATGTGGAGGTACTGTCAACGATGAAAGACCTCTCTTCACTCTGGAAACTGTAGAACCGCTCGATATAGTCGTTATACAGCGCCATTGTTGCTTTCCTTTTGACAGTCCCTTTATCTGTCCGAACGAAGGGTTTGTCTGGTTGCGCGAATATGACGTAGTCGCGTGTCAAGTTGACTGTGTGTCGGGCAGAAGACATGCTTGTCTCGATCTTGGCCCATATGCTGTCCATGAGTTCGTCGCTCTTGGTCGAAGCATCCTTCAGTTCAATGAGAAGGCCTGCCTGACGCTTGTGGCTACCAACAACAAGGCAACCATCGATCGCAGAGTGCGTGCCAACTAGTGCTTCAAACTCCAAAGGCAAGATCTTGTAGCCGTTGGAAAGAACAATGAGGTCGTCATTTCGCCCAGTGAACGCCCAAAGGTTGGGCTTGGTGGGGTGTTGCTTGTAGAGATCTTTGAAGTTGATCGATGTCTTCTCCGGGAATGTGTGGAAGATGCCTTGGAACAAGGATGAATGTTCGTTGCGGTGAACCCAATGCTCATAGACGCCAGGCTCCACTTCCTTGAACTCGAATCCGGAGTAGGGATGGAAGGCGAACCAGAACCAATTCTCCCTGTCAACAACGAGGTTGCCGATGAAGAGACCCTCCGTCGTTCCCGTCAAATTGAGCACTCTGATGACGTCGTTGACTTTTCCGGCACTGATCGGGCTGACCGGGCCACCGGATGCGCAGATGAATTTGGATCGCTGGAGCTTTGCCAACACATCAGGTGTGTCTCCAAGCTCATCGACAAGTGATGGCACCATACTCCAAATGTCGATCTTTGCGCTATCGGCGAGGTTCTCGACCAGCGACATGTTGGGTATAACGTTTGTTGGCCCCATGACAACCTGTAGACCGAAGAATATTGGCATCAGGATGTTCATGATGATGCCAGCGCCGTGACACATAGGAAAGGAAGAGTAGATCCGGTCTCCTTCCTTCCAGTCCGAAGTCCATGGTACCAACCCCTCATCGCCGTCGACAGGTGGAAGTAGGCGAATCGCATCCATCGTTCCGACCAAGCTGTGAGACCATGGAATAGGTTTTGGCACACCTGTCGAGCCCGATGTGTGAAGATAGCAGAAGGGATCTGAAGCCGAGTTTTGGAAGGTTTTGGTGTATGGAAACGGCTTGGTGTCTTCTGTATCCAGGAGCTCGTCTAAAAGTGGTAGCTCCAACAACTTCATCGAACGCCTTTCCAGGAAGTTCTTTACCAGAGGTACTGCCGGCACTTCGCCTGCTTTGGCCCAGATGTCGCAGTCGGTTGCTTCGAGCACGGCCAGTGCGCCTTCAACACTGTTCTTGGGCGAAAGGTTGAGGGCGGCGTAGCCCACTTTGACACACGCATATGTAAGGAGGGCATGCCGGAGGTCGTGTGGCCCGATATAGCCTACTGGTCGCACAGATGTCGACTCGCCGATCTGTGCGTGGAGCCACCAAGCAGTCTTGTCTACGGCTTTCGCAAACGCATGCGCTGATATATCTCGGTATGTTAGACCTGCACCAGAAGGCTTTGCGATGGAAAAGACAACACGGTTGGGGTGATTTCTCGCGACTTGGTCCATGATTTGAGGTATGAGACGGTGGCCATAGTCAGGCTCTCCTCCAATGGCGTCCGTATACGATGAATCCGAGGTCTTCATGTTCGGTGAAGAACGTGGTGGGGATCGCGGTGGTGATTGTGCGAATGAGGTGGGTGGTGTCGAAGCGCCACTGGCCATCGACATCGCACTTGGGGATGAGTATCCGCTCTTCGTGCCGTTAAACAGGCTGCGAGCTTGCAGATAGCTGGTGTTTGCTTCGTTGATCCACGGCATATCGGCTCGTAGCAGTTTCCTCTCCTTGAAGTAGCTTGGCCGCCCGTCCTCGTATATCAGCTCGAGACGCTGGTCCTTCTCAAACTCGCCCTTGGGTGCGCTGACCCATTCCCCATCGGCTAGCATGGCTACGCTACAATGCCAGGGTGTGGTGTAGCCCGTTTTGGTGTTGAGAAGACTTATGGAGATCTTGTGGTCGCCTATCGATTCGTGTATCGACAATCTCAGGTGGTTTGGGAAGGCTGCTTTGACTGCTCCCGCATAAGCCTGCACCTGATGTCAGTATCCGGTAGCTCAGCCACGTAAGGAGAAGGTTCTTGAAACTTACGTATCCTCTGAAAAGCATCTGCTTGGCTAGATACTTGACGTCCCTCTTGTATTGGTTGCTGCCGCGGTTCTCTCCAAGCGCGAAGATGTGCTTCAGATCCGACTCGAGAAACTTGCGGTAGCCGAGATAAGTCAGTCTCGTATCCGCATTCTCCCTGATCTCTTTGTCGATATCGATATCCGGCCTTCCATGCTTGTTCAAAAGCAGTCGCCTGAAGTTGGTACAATTGGCGACGTAGGTGATCTCTCGCAGCTTGTCCGGGAGCGGAAGGTCAAGTATGTCCTTCAAGCGAGAGAAGGCAACGTGGGTGAACTTCTTCTCCACTGCCATCTGCCGCAGAGCCTCGCCATAGATCCATGTCTCACGGTCAGATATCGATAACAAGTCTTGTTTTATGCATTAGTAGAGAACATCCGTAACCATCATACATACACATACCGTTGTAGGTGATGCCATCAGATATGATGGTGACTCTGGCTCCGGGCTTGTAGACATCCTTGATCCTTGCGCACATGTGGTTCAGGCGTTGAAGCGCTAACTCTTCAGCCTTGTCGGGAAGGGAACCAAGCACTTTGTAAACCTTGTTGGCCGACTTGAAGGGAAAGGCCGGCAAACATGCTTCGACGCGTTCACCCGCCAGGACGAATCGGTCGATTACGGCCAGGAAGTTCGCCGTTCCTGCCGCTAAGCGTTCTTTGGAATCGTCGAACTTGTTGAGAGCATGTTCGTAGATGATATCCAGGATCTTGGTCGATGTAAGTCTTACGTCCGAAGACGATCCAGCAACTGGCGGGTTTGTGGTTTGAAGCGAGATACCAAGGCCGTTGGGGCTGTTGCCAGTCAAGCCGTTGAGGCGTATGGTCATGTCCACCATAGTCAGTGAGACATCAAAACACTTGTGGTCTGTGAAGGTGAGTAAAGCCTGTCCTCAGGTTCTGAAGTCGCTCATATAAGGACCCTAGAATGAAATGGTCAGAGTTGTGTTGTGTATGCAGGTAAGATGCAGGATTGCCACACGAGCCTTCAGGCCAGACGAAGGCTGACGGAAGCCACGATGACAGTGTAGTGTCGGGAACGGCACGCGAATACAGTCCGAGCTCCGGCATTGCAGGGGAGGCTGAGGTAATATGAGGTTGTTCGAGGCGAGCGGACGTTCACCGGGTCGCTTGTTCCCAGGCAGCATACAGTCAGCGCATCGTGCGAGTCATGGCGATCATTCTCAGCGCTGGCATTATGAGATGCTCCTGCCATTGATGCAATTGGGCTTCACGAGACCAGGTGGAGGTGGAGGGTTTACGATTAGTGTGCACGTTTGGTCCGGCCAAGCTGTGTCGCTGGAGTATAGTCATTCTGACTGAAGACGAGCCCGATCCGGCGATCGATAACCCGGATGGGGGCTAGGACGCGTGATGGTCGAGGATGCAGGTCGGTTGGTGTGTGAGGGCATGTTGGCGACGCCTGCCCCGGTGAGGTTTGACGAGGGGTGCCAAGCGTCACGTGTTCTCTAGCGGCAGTCCGAGCGCGAAACCCTCTCATCTGTCGCGTCGCGCTTCATCGCCAAGCATCTCCTCTACTGCATCCACGCCGCCACCAGGCGGACGCAGGCTCAGTACAGCCTATACTCACGCTTTGATCACAACTAACAGTTGACGATGCGATATATGCTAACCGGCTACGAGCAGCATGTCGCCCAATCGTGTGTTGCCGTCTAGGAACACGCTGACACCAACATTACCAATGCTCTCAACATCATCTCAACGATGCTCCTCATCCGCCAATCTTAGTGCAAGGTTCCAGGCAATTGCAAACATCACAATCGCCATCGCAAATTCTTGACTTCAGGTGGATTAGAGCGGCGTCAACGCCAACCATCCCTAGCTTACGCGATGTTGCGATATAGCTTTGTCCAGCCACCGCCTCCCGGTGGAGAAGTGGAAAGAGAACGGCTCAATACGAGCTACATCTGAAGGCTAAGAGAACCGAGTAAGCATCGCCGTATTATGGGAGTCTCAAAGCTGACAGCAACAGCAGTCTTACGATCATCCCGACGCGAGACCAGGCTCTAGTTTGAGCCAGAAGCGCATTCTCTTCTTCGTAGTCTTCCGACCGTACCTACCCGTGCCTCCAACATGCCGCCCATGTCTCCGCGCTCATCGCAAAGCTCCCGGTTATCCACCGATACAAGTTGATACCCTCTTCTCCATCGTCTTTTCGCTAGCCGGATTACTGTGGGCGGGGTCCATATCTTGGCTACGGAGTATATCTCCCTAGGAGGTTAAGAAGGAGCTCAGTCGTGTGTCGGACTTCTACATGACATTTCTAGCGGCAAAAGATGCGTCGCTAGACTTGCTAATAAGAGCAGCTGATAGCCAAAACGTGCTCATGCGAAATTCGCTCATTCGAAAACGCGCTCACGGCAGTATGCGCTTGTTTGAGAAGGCGCTTATCTCGTGCAGCTAGGTGGCTGATCCGGCAGGGTGCCTCATGGCAAGGACTAGACTCGGCTGCGCACTCGTGGGCGACATGTGTTGAAGGCCTGGTGCGTGGGATGACGGCGTCGGAACCAAGCCCACAGCAGCGGGTAATATGCCCTCAGACTGCTTGCAGTGGAGCGGGCCGTTGGACAGGGTCCGTGCTCGCGTATGGCTTCACCAACCTCACCCTGGTTCGCGGGTCGTGTCTGCATCCCCGCTTACTGTCAGCATGGCGCCTCTGCGCCCGCCGCAAGCGTTCAGTACATGTACACATGCGAGGCCATGATGCGTCGCGGCTCGCTATCACGTTCTCACCGGCCAGCATGACACACGATTCAACACCATATTCATACCCGTATTCCCAGGCTGCACAGCTGGACGCGCGCATTACCATCCCGAGGCCCTCGATCGATCCTGGTCTAGCACCGTTGATCGACTCAGTCCTTTTACCGGAAGAGTTGGATGTTGCCTTGCTCCGCGGCTTCGATGTTGGTGGCAGTCCCGAACCAATCCTCGAAGCGAACCCGCATCTGACGCATACGGAGCATGCCGTCCCCAGCTCGCATGGCCACAGCATCACCTTGTCCGTCTTCGCCCCGAAGCCTTCGCCGCATGCATTGCCAGTCTTGTATTACTTGCACGGTGGCGGCATGATCTCAGGCGACCGCTTCAGCGCTGTCGCTCAACTAGTCGATCTCGTCCAAGGCATACCGTGCATCATCGCCTCGGTCGAATACCGTCTCGCGCCCGAGACGCCGGCACCAGGAGGTGCTGAGGATTGCTATGATGGGCTCGTCTGGCTTTCTGCAAATGCCATGGGTCTGGGCATCGATCCTGCAGCCATCGTGATCTGCGGGTCCTCGGGCGGTGCGCCCCTCGCTGCAGCAACCTGTCTCATGGCACGCGACAAAGCAACCCCAACCGTGCCGATCAAAGCGCAAATGCTATTGTCGCCCATGCTCGACGACCGCTGCGACAGCGTCTCAGACCACCAGTTCGAGTACGGTGTGCCCTGGAACGGCGCCACGAACCGCGCGGCCTGGAACCACGCCCTGGCCGGTCAGCGTGGCACCAACACAGTCACCGCATATCAGGCCCCATCCCGCGCTACCGACCTGTCCAACTTACCTCAGACTTACATCGATGCGGCTGAATGCGAGGTCTTCCGCGACCCTGCAGTCATGTATGCTATGAATATGTGGCGGTGTGGATCCTCGTGTGAGCTGCATGTCTGGCCCGGTGGAACGCATCTGTTCGATGCTGTTGATAATCCGAAGGTGCCGGTTGTGGGGGCTGCGATTGCGGCGAAGAGGGCTTGGCTGAGGAGGATAATGCTGCCTTTG
The DNA here is from genome assembly GCF_023758085.1 of Alternaria hordeiaustralica. Lineage (NCBI taxonomy): Eukaryota > Fungi > Ascomycota > Dothideomycetes > Pleosporales > Pleosporaceae > Alternaria > Alternaria hordeiaustralica. The sequence continues at coordinate 223,125 of NW_026056812.1, read as the reverse complement.
GGTGATGACGGCAGCACGGTATGATGTGATGTGCTTGCCGTTGTCATGTCTGTGTTCGGGCTGAAGATATTGATCCACGACCCCATTTCATCCGAGATGTCGTTCTTGACATGTACTTTTAAGATGTCTGTTGATCGCGATCCGATCCGCGCCTCTCCATGTGCTCAACGGCTGATTCATGCGTTGCTGGCACATTGATCTGACCATGAATGTTCTAAATGTCCTTCTTTCGAAATTGTGTCCTTGATAGCATGATCACTGTCAAATACCCCTAGTCTGCTGTCAGCATATTCGCCAATGTCTTGATGTCTTTCTCGGGTTACGCAGCGACTTGTGACTTGTGACTTATCCAGCTTAGCCTCGGACATGTTGTCATCCACCAACCTGAAAGCGCTACAGTGGCTAGCGAAGGATCGATGGCTGTTGATAAATTTGCTCATATGGCCAAGAGCACAAAGACTAGACTCGAAGTACCTACGGCGTTAGTGCAACAGCTGGTAAGCTTGGTATTGCTCGGCTATGCCGCGTTGTTCGTCATATCCGATCCGACGACCCATGTCTCCTTTGTAGGTTGTCAGATAGGTATCACCTCATCCCATAATGCAGTAGAAGCTCCGTCGTGAATGCTTTTACGCATCAAACGCATCTCATCCTTCATACTACCGCAGCAACTATCTGCAGCATGACACGTAACATACCAGACCAGAAGCCCAAAACGCACCAGCTTCCCATACTGCGAATACTAGGTACGCAAACTCCAATTCTAGCCCATACCATCCACATCAACTCACCACCCCACAGGCAAATCCGAACAACTCTCCGCAGTATCCCACGCCCTCGGCTTCTTCAAGAATGTCGGCATGTCCGCCCACTACACCCTATCTAGCACCACCACTACCCAACCACCCAATCTACAAAGCGTGGTATACGCGGCGTTGGCGGATGTCGTAAAAAGGCATGCTATCCTATCCGCCATTCCCATAAACGAAGCGACGCCGGAGGCGTACTTTGCGCGATTAGAGGTAATCGATCTGGAGAAGTGCGTGGTCTGGAAGACACGCGTCGGTGATGCTACGCGCGGGGAAGAGGATCTTGAGCTGGATGGGATTCTTGAGGGGCAGCATAATGTCGGGTTTACATCTGATTACGGGGATGTGCCCTTCTGGCGCTTGGTTATACTCCAAGATGCCGGGGCTGAGCTCAGTTTCACTGCATCGTTCATCTTCCACCATAGTCTCGGCGATGGCGCAACAGGATCGATCTTCCACAGGTCTTTCCTTCAAGGCCTGAACACCGCTATCTCCCTCCCCTCTCCCGTCACCCAGAACAACACATGCATACCCACCGACCCCACCATCCAACTCCTCTCCCCCCTAGAGACACTCCATTCCCTCCCGATAAACCCCAATCCCCACTCCCACCGCGCAAACAGCGCCTCGGAGTTGGCAGAATGGTTCGGAACCCCCATTCACACGCCCCTGAAGACTCATTACAAAACCCTGTACTTCTCACCGCCAACCACCGCAGCCTTCGCAGAAAGATGCAAGGACAGCGGCGTAACAGTCACATCCGGTCTTACCGCCGTACTATCCGGCGCTCTCTTCTCTGCTTTACCAGACACCGTGGAAGCGCTGACGGGTATCATACCGATTAATCTACGGCCGTGGCTCAGTCTGCCTGCGACCGAGGCGGATGTGGCGATGGGAAGTTTTATTGACGCGATAAAAGTGCATGTGAGACGTGAGGAATGCGTGGGAGCTGGTGATGATGGAACAAGCATGATGAGCGGTCTCCCCGCTGCACGCCATGCGGCGGAGGAGATCAAGAGATATCTCGCCAATGCTTCGCCGACCGGCGAACCATACACGTCCATCGCGCCCTTCAAACTCATTCCCGATGTTGCTGCGGTGTTCACATCTCTCCTTGGTACGACCCGCGATGCTGCGTTTGAGATATCGAATTTGGGTCGTTTTCCACCACCCGCTGATCATACTCGCTCTGGCGACGATGATGCCGCACACTGGCGGATTGGTAGAATGGTGTTCAGTCGCAGTGCCGTTGTGTTTGGTGCGGCGGTTACGACGAGTGTTGTTACGGGGGCGGATGGGGGTTTGAGTGTGGGGTTTTGCTGGCAGGATAGTGTTGTGGAGAGTAGTGTGGTTGAGCAAATTATGAAGGGGTGTAGGGAGGGGGTTGAGGGCTGTGGGTTTTGAGTGGAGTAGAGGGTGCAGCAGTGGAGAGGGATGTGTGTGAATGAACTGCTGGGACATTGGGGCCATGAGGCTGGCGTGGGCTGGTCATGCACTTAACGTAGCTTGATGTATTGTGCCTGTGTAGTTGTCAACACCTTTCGTGCGCAAGACTGCAACACTGCTCAATTAATACTTCTGTCATCGCAGTATAAAATCCTCCACCCGATCTTGATTCGTCTTGATGTACGCACCCAATCCAGACACATGCTGGAGACCTGTCGCAAAGAGGAAGCAATCGCCACTGATAAGCTTCCATCTTCCATTGCTATCCGGTCTAAGAAGGCAAGGCGCTACAGCACCTTTGATGATACAGACTGCATCTCCAGACTGTGCGTCTTCAGGTACGGTCGCAAGCTCGCCGTTAGTCAACAGACTAACTTTGCAAAGCTGAAGAGCTTGATAGAAGTTCTCCATTTCTTCCCGAAAGTAGATCGGTCTGCCCTGGTCGGAATGAGGTGTTTGCATCAAGTAGATGAGTGGAGACCTACCCATGTACCACAAGCTCGAGTCAAGGAGTAATGCAGATCTATCCCCTCCATGCGAGACAAGACTATATTGTCGTTAGTTTCAAGCATCCTCCAGGGAATTTGCGCGCTTACTAAAGAAGATCCTGCGGCCAAATTGGCCGAGCGTTGGTGGGGCAGAACTTTTGAGTTTCCCTTTTGCATCCCAATATCGTCTGCTGTTGTCCAGATCGTAGTACACATTGAGCATCTGTCGCTCAGCGTCATCGTTATCGAGAAAGTGAAATGCCCGGCTTGACTTGACGATCTGCGCATATTGACATCCTGCAACATGTAGTTCTGGACCTGTGAGAGAATCGCCCAAGGCGTAATAATCTAGCGTGCGTTTTCGATCTTCGGCGGTGGCGCAGAGTGATGAGTTGCCTAACATCCTTGCTTTGTCTGACTCGAAATGGAAAGCAAGCGACTGAAGTGGCAAGGTCTGAGACCAGTCTGGCATCCATGAGGGCATGCCCAAGTCATGCGGGTGACGGGAAGCGGCGAGTATTCGAGGTCCCAACACGGGCACAAGAAAACTGGCAACTCGCTCGAACAATTCGTGTAGGCTCTGTGTATAGTCGATTAAATGGTCGATCTCCGATTGCCTAGCGCCAAGTAAAGACTTGAGAGCAAAGACTTTGTCTCTTGGGTTGGTGGCTAAACATTCTCTGCTCAGGTATAGTCGGTTCCACAAATTGAATTGCGGCGTCGAGTACTCAAATTGTCTGGTCCATAACAACCCAAGAGGACGTGGTAGAACACCTCTTGTCAGCTTCGCTGTATTGTCACTTCTTCCACGATATCCGTAGCAGATTCCCTCCAGGTTCCCGAGTGGTATGACTACCGAACCGTATACGATGGTAATTTTCTCCTTCTTGTACACTTCCTGGAGAACCCACGTTCTTTTGAACCACGGATCTTCGAAAAGCTCTTCAAGCTGCTGTATGGTATGTCTACTAGGCGGGTCGCCGTAACCTCCCGGGCGTGTGAGTTCTTTCTGTAGGTGGCGAAAGTCTGGAACCTGATCGCTGAGCATCACCATGACACCTGTCGCACGGCTGTATATCTCATTCATCATGCGAACCTGCTTTGATCGCTCCCCTAAATCTCCCTGGTTGATGCAGACCGCATCAATCCAGATCCACCGATCTGCCTTTGGCTGCCGCAAGCGACGCAGAGCAGCATGACAGTTCTGTCCGACAATTTGCTCTCTGCCATTCAAGTGGAGTTTGTTCGTCTGTGTGCTGTCTCCCCAAGTGTAGGACACTGCTTCGTAGATGGGTGTCTTATCGGAGAGTTCTCTGTGGCGTATCGTGCATACGATAGGGTCTGCCTCGTTCGGACTTGGATGCAGGACAAGGATGCGGACGGAATCATCGCATTGTAGTGGTCGGTACTCATAAGAGGGCCGTTCCATGACCAGAAGGTCTAACCAGGGGTCCCGAACAAACCAGCAGCGTTGTGGTGCTTTCAGGTGTCAGGCAGCAGTTTCGCTTGTCGTGCGTTGGTCGTGACTGCATACAGCAGGTGGGGTATACCGCTGACCCTCAGCTCATTGTAAATGAGGCTGGTCTCGGCATCCCAAAAAGTCACGAAACGCCAGAAGGGGAGATCGACGTAGCCAGGCATGATATCGTTATCGTCTTTAGGAATGGCATCGAGCTCGGTGTCCTTGTAGTCTTATTATTAGTTGTTAGCGCAGCTAGAAGTTGGTGAACGTGTCAGCTTTTGACTCTCGCGGCATCTTCACCCTGGAGAATCATTGCGTCGGTTGAAATAGTTAGCGTCGCAAAGGAGCGCATGGCATTTGTCTTCAACTTGGCGCAGTGGTGATGTGCCATGGTTCGCGTTGATAGACAGCTGCAAGCCGCCGCGACCCGCGTGGCAGATCGCGCTTTGCTGTTTAAGGGCTAGCTTCACAATCCCTGCTTCCGCGGCTCCTGCGTCATCGGCCATCACCAAATTTTGGGGCAAGCCCAACAGCGCGTGTGATCAACACTGACGAACATTACGAACACCCCGCGCAGCACTTCAAGTGTTACTCATTCGCATAGGAAACCCAATCTTTACCCGCATATTTGTTTAAACCCAACCTTCACCCACTTGAACAGCGTCCCAAAGCAAACATGGCGACGCACGAGCAGTACATACTGCACGTCACAGCAGGCGCAACATACGACACGTCAAAACACTCAGATGTCCTAGTCAACAGCGAAAAGCCTGTCGAAATATCATCCGACCTGATCGACGCGCGCGTCCACATGCGCATCAAAGACTACCGCGGTACGCCTCCCGCCCGGACCCCTCCATCAAGCTGCCCCTCCAACGCGCACCGTCACTAACAAAGCCCAGGCCTACCAGAAGGCTCCCCAAAGACTTCGCCCTACTTCTCCACACCCCAACACCCGTACGATCGCTACTCGATATCCTTCTCCTTCACACCCAAACAAGACATCGCCGGCGACAAGCTCGTCTTCGGAAACGACTTCGACCACCCGATTCGCGACCGGTTACCGCCGCTGTTCGATAAGGCGTTTGGGGTAGTTAGGTGGTGGATCGACCCAGGGCTAGACGGCGATGTGTACGCGGACGAACCATACCTCTATGGCGCGCTTCTCTCCTCCATAAACGTCCTGCGCATCGGCAGCAAAAAGGAGGCAGACAAGCCGGCCAAGAGCGATCTGGAAGGCGAGGCACAAACAGAAGGAGACGTGGAAGTGCCTGGCTCAGACGGCGAGGCTGTTGTATACGAAGAAGGCGCCGATGGCGACGGCGTGGAAGTCAGAAAGAGCAAACACGTACCCGACAGAGCCAGCGCAAGACAAAAGTTCTTCCTCACGGAGCAGAATAGGAAGGACTTTGTGTTTGAGGCTGGGAGGGAGTACAAGTGCGATTTCTTTAACCCGTATCTCGATTTCAATGAGTTTGCGCTGAAGATTGGGTATGGATTACCAACCATCAGTATGATCGGGCACTGGGATGGACAGCCGTTGCGGTACGTACACATTCCTTCACCTCCTGTATCTCCCATCGTCATCATCGTCATCATCACCACAACTCCCACCACCACTACTCACAAATTTCTTTGGACCTCGGGATACGGAGCTGACTTGAACGCATTCACTAATCAGACCGCACACGCTTAGATATGTGCTCAAGAACCGGGAAACCAACCGGGAGCTCTTTGTCGTGGTTATAGAATTACTGCCGACTGAGCAAGCGAAGAAAGAGGGTGCGGAAGATCCGAAGGAGAAGTTTGAGGAGGTGCATGGCGGGGGGAAGAAGGAGGATAAGAATAGTGACCTTGATTAGGGGATCGGGTCTTGGTATCCGCAGTTTGTTTGGTGATGGGGGGTTGGGTTTGATTGGATTGGGGGTATCGGTATGGCATTTGGGGGGTATCGGTAATGTGAGATGGGACCGGGTGGGATGGGCTGGGGCTATTGCTAGGGATGATATGGAATTGTACTCAGTATGGGCAGCAAATGCAGCAGTCAATGTAACTTTGGCGATACCTTCCATTCATGGCAATCTCCGTTCTCCCCCGCGGGGACACAACGTGGGCGCCGCCGGTAAAGAAAGCTCGGACCTCCGAACTTCGGCGGCAGCTGCAGCAACACCAAAAATTCCATCGCGGACCTGTCATTCCCGCATCACATCCCCAACATGGCCGCACGCACTTTGAGGATAGGTCAGGACACCCAATTGCATCCATACATACCGAATACATCTCAAGCTGCAATCATCGACTAACACACCCCGCAGGCCTCATCCCCGGCGACGGCATCGGCCGCGAAGTCATCCCCGCCGGCCGCCGCATCCTCGAAGCCCTGCCCTCCTCCTTCAACCTAAAATTCTCCTTCACGCACCACGAAGCCGGCTGGTCCACGTTCCAAAAGACCGGCGCCGCCCTCCCCGACGACACCGTCTCAGCCCTAAAGTCCGACTGCGACGGCGCCCTCTTCGGAGCCGTCAGCTCGCCCACCGTGCAAACAAAAGGCTATTCGAGTCCGATTGTGGCTCTGAGGAAGAAGATGAAGCTTTATGCTAATGTGAGGCCTGTTAAGAGTGTTAGGGGAGGGTTGAAGGAGGTGGATATGGTGATTGTGAGGGAGAATACTGAGGATCTTTATGTTAAGGAGGAGAAGACGTATGCGGCGCCTGATGGAAGCAAGATTGCTGAAGCGATCAAGCGGATTTCCGAAACCGCGTCTTTCAACATCGCAGAAATGGCGGGCGATATCGCACTCCGCCGGCAACGCGTCCGCGACGCTGGCGCAAAGTCTATTCACTCCAGCCCGCTGGTAACGATCACACACAAGAGCAACGTGCTGAGTCAGACCGACGGCCTGTTCCGCGAGACCGCAAGAAGGGCGCTTCAGAACAGGAAATACGGAGGTGTGAATGTGGAAGAGCAGATTGTGGATTCAATGGTGTATAAGCTGTTTCGCCAACCACAGGACTACGACGTCATCGTCGCACCCAACCTCTACGGCGACATTCTGTCTGATGGCGCCGCCGCCTTAGTCGGTTCGCTCGGTCTCGTCCCGAGTGCGAATGTGGGTAAGGACTTCGTAATCGGTGAGCCGTGCCACGGTTCCGCACCCGACATCGAGGGCCAGGGCATTGCGAACCCCATCGCCACCATCAGATCGACGGCGTTGATGTTGGAGTTTATTGGGGAGGAGGAGGCTGCGGCAAGCATTTACAAGGCTGTTGATGCGAATCTGGAGGAGGCGAGGCTGCTCAGCCCTGACATGGGCGGCAAGGCGAAGACGGAGGAGATTATCGAGGATATCTGCAAGAGGTTGTAGAATGGTTGTTAGTAGAAGCTGTCGAATACACGGTTTATGACGTCGTGCTGCGATACAAGTATTCCTGTCTGAACCGAGTGTAGAAGCAGTGTGAGATGGATGTGTTATATGGACTTTATAGAAAGATGATGTATGTTTCAAGGACGCATATCCCGTACGTTGTACCAACTCCATAATCCTAGCGCCAGAGTACCTAGGTAGCGATCTCACACCCTCGTAAAAGCATCAACATCCACCCTCTGATAAAAGCTCACATGCCCAAACGTCTCCCAATACTGCGCTAGGCGATCATGGCTGATGAGGATAAGCTGGCTTGTCATGTAGTTATCTGTTCGACGTTAGCATCCATCTACCCTCAATCCAACCATCATTGAGTCGAAGTGAACAGTAGAAGTGAACATACCATCTCTAAACCCCGTCGCAGCAATATGCCCCACACTCCTCACAATGCGCGCGCCCTTGAAAATCTCCTCCTTCGCAACGCGGATCAAGCCATTCGGACCAATATCCGGTGCTATGAACGTATATTCGCCGCGGGGAATGTTTGGGTCGCCGGTGAGCTTGACGGCTTCGATGCGGCCGCGGTACACACTCTCGTCTTCCTCCGACCTGTGTTTACTGTCGTTTGATGTTTCCCCTGAGGCGGAGATGTAATTGTGGTAAGCAGACTGTAAAGTGGCGACGCTATCTTCGAGATCATCTGCGTTCTCCATTCCAACACCAATTTCAACACCCCCATCAACAGATTCCTCCTCAGAAGCAGAAGAAGACGCCGCATCCGTCGGCGCCGTCGTCCAACTCCCCCCACTACTCACACTCTCCTCCCTCTCCCTCGCCCGCATAGCCCACAGCGCACGTTCAGGAAGCGGCTTCGCATCCCGCTCATCCGGTTGCATGATAGCCAGGAACTCGCAGCCGTGGCCCGCGTAGTCGCCGCACCAGATCCCTTGCCATGGTTTCTGGGGCGTGGGCGTGTAGCACTCCTCAGGCAGGGTCGCCCACGTCGTTACGTCCTCGCCGATGCGCATGCCCATGCCGAGGACGCGGGTTGAGAACTCCATCCAGCGCCGGATCCGGAACGTGGATTCAGAGAGTTGGGAGAGGGTCGCGGGTTTCTGGCCTGGTTGCCGGTAGCCAGATGGGGAGTGGTCGTTGCGCGTGCGGTGTGCGCTGGGGAGGGTGAGGGGCGGCCAGACGGGCGTGGCGTCTGTTGTTATGGCCGTGGGCCAGGGGCGGGTGAGCATGAGTTGGGAGAAGAGGGATGCGGCTTGTTGTTGGCGGTCGCGGTAGAGGGACATGCGGACTTCTTTCTGGAGGCGGTAACCAATATTCCCGATGGCTTCTTCGTAGGCGTCGCGATTTAGGCGCACGATGGGCGCGTTGAGGTCGAGGCGCACGTTGGGGCTGAAGGTGTGGATGATGGCTTCGGGGTGTTGGTCCCAGGATAGAGCTACGGGCGATCGTCGTTCCGCAACGAGGGCGTAGGCTTCGATTGCGTTGAGTCGGTGGTCGTAGCGCGCGATGAGCAGTTTGCCTGTGTGGGCTGTGTCGGCAAACCAGATCTTGCGCCGCGCGATGAACCAGTATGGGTGGTGTTCTTGGTATAGGTCTCGCCAGGTGAGGCGCGCTGGTTTTGTGATGTTGGGGACCTCTGCTTCTACAAAGGCCTGCCAGAGAGTATCTTGGAATGTGTGGGTGCGCAGGACTTTGCTGGCCATGCCCACGGTGAGGAGGTCTGATAGGGTGAGGTAGCTGAGCACATGATGGAGTAGTTCCGAAGGGAGGTTGAGCAGCGGCGGGATGGGCGTTTGCGGTGCCGGGCTTTCTGTCTCGCGAATCCGTAGCTCCATGGTTTCGATTGATCGTGTCGCGTGCTTGAAGTCGTATGCAGCCTCCTTTTAGGAATCGATCGACCGTTGAAGTACCTCAGCCAGGGTGGCGAAGAGCTTAAGTAGCAACCACGTCCGTCCCTCTTACCTCTCGCAAGCAACCCGCACCGAAAAGAGAAGTAGTGAGTCGTCGCCCCAAGACTTAATATAGCGCCTCAATCGTCGGTCCTGCAGGGCGCTCTCCCACCCGATGCTACCGTCTCGGCAACGTTCCGCAGTGACACCTTCCCACCTTCGCCTAGCCTTAACAAGTCCGGGGTAGATTGGCGTGATCAAGCAGCGAATACGAGCGCTATGCAAGATCAAAGAAGATCAAAGCACTACTCGCGTATCTTGGACGCGCTGAGTACCTGCTCTTTTAGATGTTTGGTGTTTGATGTTGCTTTGCGATGATGACGGGGTTGCGATATCGGATGATGCGCTGCAAGGGTGAGGCGGCTCGGGAATGTTCTCGGGTGCGACGGCAGAGTGTGGGAGGAGGTTGATGTACTGTGTAGTGCTTTGCCGCTGACAATGGGAGAGGGAGTGGTCGAACGCAGGGAGATAAGTGGTTGTCGTCGCCACGCAGGCGTGATAGGTGCGTGTCGGTCACGATATCGCAGTACGTCACCGTCCGTCCGTGCGCTGCCGCATAGCTGGCTTTTGTGGGGTACCGTGAACTTGACTTCTGCCACCACATTTTGAGGCAGACATCACGTTTTTAGGGTACGCACGTCGCGACATCATGTAGCCAGGAGGTATCCAGTGATGATGGGGTGAGTATCTGTGCTGAGATAAAGTGACTTCATGACGACATATCACCGTGCGCCCGGAGATGTGAGGATACAAATCACGGTTTGAGGCATACATCAGCGTCGGGAAACATCATTCATTCAGGCAGATTTCAAGCCAGGCGACGACATCACCATCTACATACACCACCTCCCAAACCCCCAAACCACCCACCGCCTACAAGTCCTTGAACTTGCCCTTCCAGGCCGCCTTCTGCGGCGACCTCTTCACCACGCCCACCGGCCCCTTCCCCATCTCCCCCTCCCTCCTCTTCTGCTCGAAAGCCGCCTGTCTCCTCCTCTCCCTCTCCTCTTTCTTCTCCGCCAACCCACCCACAGTCTTCTTCATGGCCGAAGCCCGATCTGCTTTGCGGAGCAAAGTCTCTTCAGCCGCCTTGTTCTTCTTCAGCTCTTCCTCGAGGAACTGGCGGCGGCGGCGGAGCTCCACGAGTTGCTCTTGGATGCCGGCGGCGGACTCGAGGTGGGCGGCCTTGGCGGTGGCGGCGACGACGTTGGTCTTGGTGGTGGCGGTCGCGGCACGACGGCTCCTGACCTCGTCGAGGAGGCGGGCGTCGGCGGCTTCCTTGGCTCCCGCGCCGTACATGCGGATAGGGGGCGTTGCGTACATCTTGGCGATTTGGCTTGGTCGCGGATGTAGTGTGGGTGTGTGGTGGTGGTGAAGTGGTAGTATGGTATGACTTGTGTTTGATTCTAGTCTTGAATATAGTGTGATGGTGGTATGGTAGGCTTGAAAAGTAATTGTGGATGTGAGATGGATAGAGAGAGCTGGAGAACAGAAGAGTTGGAGACGAAAGGACTTCTTATATAGTAAGGACTTCTTGGCTGGGACGACGTCTATTCTGCCGGTATTACAATAGCAAGGACTGCAAAGGTGAAGGTGAGCATGCAAATTTTCGCTGACAGCTGGTTTCTATGGGGCACAATAGCAGGAGATACGTGGGAAAAGATGAGGCTGGGCGAGGTGAAAGGGCCTGTGGCCAATGACACCTCTCTGAATCGACTTGGAAGTGAGCGCGACTTTGGCTGCCGGCTTTCTACTGGCTGCGAACTTCAGAATATCGACCGCTCTACCGGTCTGCGCCACCGCAGGACGTTTCAGAAAGTTTGCTATTGTCACTCGATAACGACGTCGTGGCCGCTGACGTATACGCGCTGCGGATCTTGGGAACCGTCAGATCAAACATCACGTGCTGGGACGAGTACCAGGGCAGCTTGGAGTATGAACGCGACTATGCCATTCGCGCACCATCTTGGTCTATGATAGTAATATGCGCACGCAACCACCAATCAAGACATGCGCCGATTCGAACATGACAGCAACGTCACTATCCAAACATAACCGCACTCACAGCACATCTCCACGCGCTTCCCTCCGACCCGCATCCCTTTCCGCCCGCCAGTCTCTGGTAGCCTGCACCCACTCCTCCGGATCCCCCGGCATCCCCAAATCCCCATCAAACCCCTCCATCTGCATATTCTCCAAAGTAAAATCCGTCGTAGGCCGTAGCATCCACTCAGGAAGCGGACCCTGAGTCACGAAGTCCTCTACGTCTTCTATGAACCACGCTTCTGGGTAGCTCAGGTCGGCTAGTGTGTCTTCTTCTGGCTCAGGCTCGGGTTGCTCTTCTGGCTGTGAGGGTGAGGGTTCTTCTTCAAAGGCGCGACGTGTCATCCCGATAAGGTCCATTTTGCCGAAGTTGGGTGGCAGGTCGGGTATGATCTCTGGGCGCCATTCGTTATTGTCGGGACTGTTGGGACTGGAAGAGAAGAGGTAGTCGTTTGGGTTGCCGAAATCGATGGGGTGGCTTTGAGAGGCGGGGATGGGGTTGTCGGAGAAGAGGTAGTCTAGTTCGTGGCCTTCGTTGATGTTTGAGACCGCGAGAGCCGCAACCTCGTCGGTAGTTTCAGCTTGACCTTGAGAAGCGTGCTTCGAGTTGGCATACGCAGTCTCCTCAGCTTTCTTCTTTGCAGCTTCTTCAACCTCCCTCCGCGCAGCTGCCTCAGCCTCCTTCTTCGCAGCTTCCTCAGCTTCCAACCGCAATGCCGTCGCCAGTCTTCCCACACAGCCACTCATGTTGCTGTTCACATCGTCCCTGGTGATCTTCACTTCACCAAGCACAATAGGCTCATGATCCTTGATCTGCTTCTGTAGCATGCGCATTGCTACCGGGCGGTAGTCGACAGCAGGCTCTGCCTTCGCAGGCGACGAAGCTGCAAGCGTGGAAGACTTGTCCGGCGAGAGTGTGTGAGTGGTGGAGGTTATTTTTGGTGTATTGATGGGAGTGGAAGTGTGATTTGGTGCTGTGCTTGGGCTTGTAGCCATCTGGGTCGACGCTGGATGTGGTTTGGCCGCATGGTTTGTCGTCACACCTGATGGTAGCAGCTGGACATCAGCTTGCTGCTGTCTAGCATTTTGAACCTGCGGCGGAGCTTGCTGTTGCGGTCGGCGCTGCTCTTGCTTTCGATTCATGGAGTGCGGTGTAGTCAGATCGTTACTATGATGACCCAATTGTGCAGACGCGACTGGCGACAGTGTCTGACGCAGCGGTGTTGCATATTGCGCCAGATGGTGAGCGAATGAGGGGGCTGTTGCAGATGCGATCGCAGTATGCTCCTGCGACCTGCGCTGAGGAGAGAAGCTGGAAAGTTCCCGCTGTCGATGTGATCCATTTGGAGGCAATCCATTGTAGCCAAATGCAGGTTCGCCGGCTTGACGCTTTGCTGCTGGAGCGGGACTTGTTGATGTGGTCGAGGGAGTAAGAGATTGTGTTGGCGAGTTGAGGAAGTTATGTTGCGCTTGAGGTTGCGACGGAGATATCGGCTGATGTCGGGATGCAGCTATACTGCCCGTGTTGACTGGATGTTGAACTGACCACTGTTGTGGGGACTGATGCTGGAACTGCCACGATGCTGCGCGTGTGGGGGTAGCCTGTCGCGACGAAGACATCTGCTGAGCCCGCGATCCTGGAGAAGGGAAAGTCGATGGCTGCGACTGGTTCCCATGTTGTTGTGTAGGTCCCTGACGAGCAGCCTCAACCCGACTCCTCCTCGCAGGCGTCTCAGACCGCGCTTGCCCTGCCCTCCTTCCCCCCAGCACACCCCCCAACAGCCCCAACACCCCATCCCACCTCTCCACCTCCTCCCCAAACTCCCCCTTACTCTTCTTATTCCAATCCCCCCACGTCTTATGCGCAACATGCAGTTCCCCCTTGAGCACCATCTCCTCAACCCGCGTCTTCCACGCCCGGATCTGCTTGCCAATAGCATGTTTCTTGTTCTTCTCTGTAAGACCCTCGCGGCAACACTTGTGGTGGCTACCCTCAGCGTGTAGGCATTTGTACAAACCATCTGGTCTCTTAGTACAAGCCGCGAGTGAGTCTTCGGTGGGATATTCAGGGACGGCGGCTTTGTCTAGGGGATGTATGTGTTGGTCTGGTTTTGTGTCGCCCCATTGGCGGCGGGTGGCGAGGATCTCTGCGGGCGAATCCATTCCGGGGGTTTGTGTGATGGGCAAGGGAGGAGGCGGCGATGTTGTTGCGGGCGACTTTCGTCTCACGTCGCGACAGCCATTTGTTTCCCATGCGTGAAGTTTCTCGTACCAACGTGCTTTGGGGTGGGTTTGCTGCGCTTTGCACCAGGCTTCGATGGCGGGCTTGTTGTCGTTGTAGCGCTGCTCTTGGGATGTTGTGATGGAATCGTTGCGGGCGCGCTTTGCTTGCGCTTTTTGTTCTTCGTCTTCTGATCTTGGGCGTTTCTGAGCTTGGTGGGCCATGGGTGGTTGGATGGGATGTACGACGGGTACGCTGGGAGTATACGGGTTCATTCCAGTTGGTGTGCTCGTCGAGAACGTGATGTGAGGCGACGACGTTGCGCTACTTGTCGGCGTTCTTGGAATCGGTGGAGGCATCGTGTACGCCTGGGTCTCTCGTGAAGTTGCGCTTTACGTTCGGTGGCTGTGGCGTCGACGTCAGGCGGGTGGTGTTGTGCGTTCGCCAGTGCTTGTCGCGAGTTGTCCGGGGCGAGGTGAGTGATAGTAGGTACGCTGTAGAAACATTATTCTAACGCGCTAGCGATCCATGGTTGAGTGAAAGGCCATATTGACCTGCTCTCTACATTCACTGATGACGTTGTGTATCTTGGATGTCAGATCCGTGGTTGAGGATGCGAGCTACCTTGGTCCAACGAACTTCAACTTTGGGAGACGCAGTAACGATAGGGGGCTACAACGACACCAAGAAGTGGAGTTACGTAGTTCGTAGAGGGACTTCAAGTGTACATGCATGCAGTAATGTATAGATGTAAGCGATGCGATCACACTATAACCAGCGGAGCTACACACGTGAAAGTAATCCTCGTATCATTCACTACAGATAGTTGTAGCACCCGAAGAAACCCCGTAACATACAACACAGCCCTTCCATAGCTGCATCGTCTGCTGGGAGGGTTCTTTGAATGCTACAACCACTTATCGAGATGTTCTTCGATACCCTAATGTCGAAGCATGGTCAAGACTTGAGAAAACAAAGATATATTGCAAAGTGACAACAACCCCCTCCTCCAATACTTTAACCCAAAACCACCCCCCTTCCGCTACCGCCCCTCTAAGCCAACCCCGTACCAACACTCCAAGTCGCATCCGCATTAAAGCTCGCCGCGGCATCAAAATCATGAACACCCCCATTACTAGCAATATTCCCAACATTATTATAATGACGAATATACCTCGTCGGATACCCCCACGCCCTTATCGAACTGCCCGAGCCCGTAAAACCAGCCTGAGGACAGAACGTCGCATCCTCCTTGAAAGCCTTCGACCCATCATTCGCCTGCAGCTGCAACACGAAGTTGTAATGACGGATATAACTCCCAGCCGTATCCTTCGACTCAAACGAGAAACAAGCGCTGTTCGCCAGACCAGCGCGTACAGTCCAACTAGCCTGGCGCTTAAGCAACGCGGTGCTGGAGGAAGAAACGACTTGCGTGTTAACCGTAGCGCCAGTGTGCGCGAGGTAGCGATCCGTGTATCCGGCTGTCGTGGCGCGGAACGAGATCGATGATCCGACTGTGTAGGCGGGGCCGCTGGTTAGGCTTGTAGTCGCGTATTTCGCTGCGACGATGTTGGCTTGCACTGCGTTCTCGGTTGCATCGGTGGGGTAGCCGGATGTCATGACTCCCTCGTAAAACGTTCCTTGCGCTCCGTTGCTGTTGTCGCCGCCGATACCGAGGATTATGGCGCCTTCTTTGCTCATGGGGTTGTAGCCTGAGGCGCTGGGTCGCGCGCCGTTGTAGTACGTCGAGAGACCGCCTGACACGGCGTTTCCGCCGCGGAGCGCCCACTTGTTTGCTCCGCCCTTCAAGACAGTGGTGAGGAAACGATCTGTGAGAGTTGGGTCCGCTGGGTTGTTCTTCGGGGACATGCCGGAAAAGAGTCCGTTTTCCAGGTCGGCCATTAGCCACGGGCCGGAGCCGGCACCAGTGCCCCAAATTGTGTTTGTGCCGAAGTAGATGGCTTCCATGTGGCCGTTTCCTGTGGGGTTTATTAGTGGAATGATGAACAAGGGTGTGTGTGGGTGTGCTTACCGGTGTCGAGGTTGTTGGTCTCAGCGTTGCCGTAATCGAAGCAGCATGCATCGTTGAAATGCGTTCCGTCAAGCACAGCGTACATGCCCTCTGCTGCATCGCCAGTCGCTGAGCCGCTTACCTTATTGTTGCGATATCCAGTACCCGGTGAGACGAAAACACCATATGCCTTCTTTCCATTCAGCGTGACTGGTGCGCCGATGGCTCCGGCCAGGTTGTCATAGCCATTAGCTTCTGGGCCGTTGAAGCCTCCTGGAGGAGCTTGAGTGAGATGGTTACCACGACCAGATTGATCGTAAATGATGGTGATGAGACATGTGGTGTTGGCGCAGAACTTGTCTTGGGTTGCGGCATTGGCTACACCACCGGCGGATAGAGGTGCGACGTTGGTGGTAGCGCCATCGGAACCGCGCTTAATCTGGTAGAGGGAACCGCTGAAAGCATTGTAAAGCGCGCGAGTGGTGCTGTGAGCGGCGATGCAAGGCGTGTTTCCCGATGCGTAAATATCGCAAGGTCCAGCGGCCACAAAAGAACCCGTAGCGACAAGGCCAAGCGCGGCGATCTTGGATGGGGAAGGCATGACTGACTGTCGCTATTATTACCACGAGAGAAGAACCGGGCGATCGTCTGGATCACCAGAGTATTGGTACATCGCCCGCATTTAAACAAATGTCTCTGCAGCCTCGTTCTTACTGTATCAATATACATAGTTCACATCTGCGTCCGTGGACTAGATGAGAAAGGCAGTTGGAAATGCACGGAGTGCAATTTCTCCTCCAACAGCGACAAGGCCTGTACTTTTATCAGCCTAAGGACGTCACGAGGTTGCAACTCCAGGTTCTCTGGCGTCTGCCCTCCCCGTATTTTGGCTGTGTAGATTGCGGGGGAGACCAGGGTATAAGGCTGTAGCTCCGGAAGATATAAGCTTTGCCGAGGATCACCCATCTGACGGGGCGCTTACCATGCACACACCATTCAACACACCATCAACAATCCTCTCTGCTCTCCAATTTGAACACGTCGAAATCTACCATACTGCCCTCCACCACCCCTCCGCCTCCCCCACCCACCCTATGGACAAGGTCTAAGGCTGTAGCTCCGGAAGAAATAAGCTTTGCCGAGGAACATCAGTCGGATGACAAGACCTGGGCTAGCGTTTCCAAGAGCCGTCGGAGCACACGCCGTTACGCCGCACACACGTGAGAACGTATCCGTAACTTTCCATTCCAGGCAGTGTGATTCTTTTACAGTTCTTCTCGCTCCACCGACACGAAGTAAAAGTTCGTGTCGGCATCCACCTCCGATGGCGTTCTAGATCCCATCGTCCATTTGTGACAATGCCGACAGGTATGCGTGTGACGTATAAACCTTGAATCGTTGTTTTGAAACGCGAAGTGAGCCAACTCATGCATTTCGAAGCTCGATGGTGTCAATAGTATCGCGGGCGAAGGTTTGCAGGGCCAGATTCACCGCTTACGGCATGCTTATGGTCGGCGCTTTCGCAGTTGGGTGGTTGGAGTTCGTTCAATAGTCTGGCCGATGTTCGCCGGGTGAGCTCAAGGGCCGCGAGACGAGGGTACCGTGGACAGGATGAAGATGGCGCACAACGCCTTCTCTCACGTATCGAGGGTGCGAAAAGTGTTGAGCTGGATGGTTGAAATTCCTGTGCGCGAGCTAAGAGCTGTCATGCTGCTGACATGTTAGCCTTCCGTCATTGACGTCCAATGCGGGCCGCTCACTACACGGATGCACGAGTTGAGCGTGTGGACGTAGTGGGCGCGTCGCACTGAGATTATTGATGTATTCGGCGTCCTGGCCGTCTGTATTCTGAGATGTCTATATTTGTACCCTTGATAGAGTCGTCGAACGTGGTATCATATGCTAAAGCGATGCAGAAAAATCCACCAAGATGTAAGCGCCCCCCAATATGCCAGTCGTAACTTTATGTTTCCCGCTTGCGCGTACATGATGCGCGACGTGAGATCTTTGATGTCGATTCGAGGACGTGGTCGCTATCCGTATTGATCCCGCAAGTCGGGTCGTGGCGTCACCGGTCGTGTCCGCTGGATCGCGGTGCTAACGGTGGTAATGGCATGTGGTTCTCGTGGAGGTCACCGTGTGTCTCGTACCGCGCCGGCCGTTGTTTCATGCGCTCGACTTGTAGTTCCACTTCGCTGGTCAAAGTGATCGTCATGTCGGTGTCCGTAGTCATGTTTCCATTGTTGCTTTTCGGGCGGACCTTGCCCCACAGGCGCGACATCCCCGTTTTGGGAGCTTCCTCCTCTTCCAGGATAGCTTCCTGGCTCCCTCGCTCCAGATCCTGTTCTGTGTCCGCCCAGTGTTTCATCTCATAGCTGTTGCCCTTGTCGTTTGCGAGTTCTGGCGCATTGCGCGGTGCTGTGGATTTCCTGTTCGTGGAGGAATGCGACGCTGATGCATTGGCGGTTAGCGTCTTTGAGGAGTGCGCGCTCTTCTTGAAGGATATGCCACCTGAGAGGGATTGCGATAGACTGAAGGGGATCTTCGCGAGGAGAGGTTTTAGTACTGGGGCCGAGGCGCATATCTGTGGCCAGTAAGCATCGTGTCACTGATTAACAGTCGTACGTAATAACTTACTACACCCAAGTCTATCTCCACAGCGGCCGCAATCCACAATGGATATGCGTACCAGGTTTGGTCGTACTCGTTGTTAAAGAGACTCCGATAGATGAACCAGGTACGCACAATACCAGCAGCAGAGACAATTAGCCCCATACCGAATAGCGCGGCGACAGCCATGCGCTCACGCAGACGCATGTGAAGCTGGAATCAGTTAGTAGTGTTTTGCCTTCCGTATGGGATTGAGCCAACTCACGCCCATGACCAAAGGTATTGGTGTTAGGGTAGTAAGAAAATCCGCGACACAGTTGATAATTCCGCAAATGAGAGTCGCAGTCCCCTCATCCATGCAGGTGTCTGCCGGTGCGCCGATGGTCCAGTAGTTCTTGATGGGGGTGCAGAAGAAGATGGCGACGAAGGGAAACGATATCAAGATGCCGAGTGTGTAGGCAACATTGACATGGACAGCCCACTTGAACCATCTACGCGAATTAGCAAGGCTATTAGAACGCGATACCGAGAGTACTCACGTCTTCCCCGAGTCTGTGACCAAGCGGTAGTAGAAGCAATGCAGAGAGAGTCTCGTGAAGCTCGCGGCTGCTGTGAAGACGACCTTGGCTGTCATGGCGATCTTGTAGGCCGGAACGAACATGTGAAAGGGTATATCCCAAACATGTCTATAGTGGTTTGATGATTAGCTGTATGCTATGCGAATGTACATCGGGTTATTTACCTATCCCATCCATATCGGAGGTTTGCCAGGAGAACGACGGCAGTGAGACCGCATGTGAAGAGCAGCGCAAAGAGGATGAAGATATCATCAATACCGAACCACCTCTTGATCACTATACGGGTGTATAACCGCGCAATCACAACGAGGATGGTTAGTGCGATGAGGATGCTGTTGACGATGAGGAGGGCAGGGCCGCGCGTTTCCGGGTCAATGTAATTCGGAGTCGGCCAACCCAACAGGACATCTACCGGAGGCAGCTGCATACTGGATTATCGTGGGCCTGCCCGGGGAAGTATGCTCGACATGTGGGCGTGGAGGATTGACGAGCTGCAGATAGACGGGCCAGGTCAAAGAAACGAGATCGAGAGCTTGCCACTAGGATAGGGTCTCGAGGGTTATGTTCAGTGAAGAGTGGGGCTGCGCACATGGCCGTTAGCTCCATCCATGTCATGAAGCGCAATGGCGCGTTGGCTACCGTCACGACGCTGGTGTCGCATTGGCTTCGACGCTCGGCTTGTACGCGGACCGTACGCAAGGCACGATAATCGTGGCGCATCAGCGGGGTCTTGCATGCGGCGCACGAACTCTCCGTGAAGGGTGGAACCCAAAATCACGACAAAAGGTTCTGCCAACCGCACGATCCGGGCAGCAATGACGAACACTTGGACGGGTTCGCTCCATCATGATCCGCCCAGGCATTCCGAGTGCATCCCAATGACCTCGGAGATAATTCCATTCTGCCCATCCGGTCGGTAGCAAAGACGGTTCTTGGTTGGACACTGGCTTACGGGACACCAATTTCCGCCTCGCCGGCAATACAAACATGCCGCCACGACAACAAGTATGGCAGTCCCTTGCACAAGAACACGGTCATGTCTCAGGTCACAGGGACCTCCAATGGACGAGTCGTGCCACCTGTAGCTACGGGAGCTAGGTCTTGGCCGAGTTGGAAGCTTTCGGGAGGCACCAACCAGTACTGTCCGGCAATAACGGGGTGGGCAGTATAAATCGACGAAACTTTCTAGACCCTGAAACCATGTGTTGAATGCAGCAATCGACGCGAAACATGGTGTTGATCCAAGGGTTCGTGGTTGTGGAGGGAAGGTCTGCCTGTGCCTGCGGCCAGGTCAGATCAGGCATCCCACGCTAGCGCCGACCGCACGGAGCCTAGCGTCGGATCTTTGTCACCCTGCAGCGATCCATCGCTGTTCCGCCCCACCCGTGTCCTCCATCGTCGAACTCAAAACTACGGGGGCATTTCGATCTAATTATGTTGCGAAGGAATCACAACGACTGTGCCGCGTGAACATCGGCACCCGACAAATGGCTACGATTATCTCCGAGGACGCCGACATCACGGATATCACGGACCCGTTGACAGCGGTGTGGCTGTTGCACGCTGACGTGCAGTGTTCACAGTTCAACAAACCTTCGTAAAGTCGGACGTGCAGTTCTCGCGGCACTGGGTGCGGTCATATAGCGCCGACACCAGGGTACTGGAGCTTACGCGTGCCGATGTATTTTGCAGAACTCATCCGCTATCCACTCTTGGATGGATGGCTGCGGCGTGGGTATCACTAGGGTATGTACCGACTCGTTCACGTATGACGCCTACATGCTCGAACGATGAATCCTTCGCTCCATCGGTTCCAAAAGCCACGCCGCTGGATCCATGTGCGATATCCTCCGCATGGGACGATGTTCGCGCTCAGGCCCCCTGACTCGATATGAGGCTGATACGCCCTCCTTTGCGCTGCCGGGACACGGCTGCCACGAGGCTGGCAGTGGCGCGCACCTAATTCCATAGCGTGCGCAATGCACGAGCACATCGGCGTGCTCTCGAGACGAGGTTTGGCGTTGCTTGAACTTCGATGCCCGGGCATATGTCTTTTTCTGTGTCGATTGTCGCATTGAAACATTCTCTTTTGGCTCCAGATATTGATGTCGCAACCAATACCCACAGTATATCTGTGGTAACGGGACGTATCTCGACAATTTCATGTGCAGGATCGATCCGCTCAAGGAACATGATTCGGGTGCGGCTCCGTTCGACCGTCATTGGCCGAGCCCGCCCCCAGAAGGCGCGCTGCCCCAAGAAAACAAGGCGTGCAGCATCGTGCGCAGTCAGCATTTGCGCCTCCGAACCATTGCCCAACTACGAGGCTTCTACGCTCAACGCCAGAATCATGCCATGTCCGCATCTGGCGTGTTGCTGCTGAGCCCGCGTCTTCCGCCACGTGTGGGTTGTCGCCATTGTCTACCTGACGCCGCATCGGGCCTTCTGCCGCACAGTTTTCGCCAGGTTGTTCCTAGTTATACAACATGAACTAGGACTCAGGCACATACTCGCCCACGACCCTCTGCCGTCCCAATACCGGGTGAAGACTACGGTTACTTGCAGGCGACCCGCCGTTGTGGATACGGATTGCAACCAAGGGGTGTTCATTCATATTCATTGTGGACTCGGGAGTCTTTGACGAAACTGTCTCAGGGACTCAAACATGTATCGCGGTCATTGCGATGGGGACGAAGGTACTTCGAGTGGGCGAGCTGGTTACATGATGTTGCACGTAGAAGAGCAGTATCACCGCAGGTAAATGTCGGCGTGCAGGTAAGTATAGCGAGACACTATTGAGTTGCTCTACTACTACATACATTTTGAATGCCGGCCCAATAGGCACATAGCATGCAAGCCACATGTCGGCTTGTAGTCATGGTAGTGTATCCATGACAGGATAGCACAACCCTCGTTCATACTCCACGCGACACGTCCATCGAACCATTCCAATCGCTGACCAATGCTTACAAGTCTTGTGACTTCTTCACGTATCCGAACTGATCTCCCGATAAACCCCACCTCTCTCCGCGCCCGACTAGGCCCATGACATCGTCGCATTCGCGAACTCAGCACTCAGATCCCTCGCACGAGGAGGATTGAAGTCGGAAGAAGGATCACCGTAATCATGCTTAGTCTTCTGCTTGCACTTCTTGAACGGGTGCTTCAAGCTGTCGGGAATCGGCGGATCACCCGGTTTGCGAAGAGCGTCGAGTTTGGAATGCCAATCGACATCATTATCGCCTTTACAATGGCCTTCATTGTGGCAAAGGTTCTCCCAATCTTCGGAGAACATGAGGCCACTTCGCACCAGGAAGTTGAAGGTCTGGTCTTGGTTAGGGTTGTATGTGTTGTCGTTCCAGCCGAACTCGCCGACCATGCAAGGGTAGTTCCGACCGTGCGTGGACCAGACGCTGGAAATGGCTTCGCCGCGGGGATTGCGGGCGATCGCTAACGTGTAGGCGCCTATGAGGTTGAATTGGCCGTTGCCCCAATTCATCGCCTGTCCTAGAGCCGACTGGACCGTCTGGAAGTCAGCAGTTTGTAGAGCGTCATACAGATTGCGCTCGTGAACCACAAGGGATGAGCGGACGACATCCCTCAAGGTAGCTCCGTAGACGTCGGAGTTGTGTCCTTCGAAGAAGTTTCGATATCCTGTGGGGCCATGGATCAACGCTTTGTGGTTTTTACCAGGGTCGTTCTCCTGCGAAATGTCCAAAGCGTAGATCCAGTATGAGTGATCCGGACGTTCCGGAAGGCAAACTCGGTTCTCGGTCGGTCCACGAATGTCTACCTCACAGGCACCTGTAGGGACGTCAGCATCAACGATATAGGGCCGTTCCCATTGCCACAATGCGTTGATCACAGCATGCTTGAAGACCTTCTCGGAAATCCTCATGATATCCTCTTGGATATTGCCATCTCTTCTGAAGAAGTCTTGACCCTGCATGAGACCGAGCAGGTCTTGGCCATGGTTGTTCTTGTCCCCTTCCATGAGCGTCTTCGACTCATGTGCAATGCTGATCATACTGTGATGACGAAAGTCGTTTAGGGATGAGCGTATAGCATCCTCGATGTTGTCAGGAAGCTTCACAGGGTCAGCTCGAGCGGTGTTGATTGTGCCGACGACGGAGATGTAGGTAGACGCGGCCATGTTAACCATCGAAGGTGCGGCAGTCTTGTCGAGTCCAATGAAACCTGGGATAGCTAGTGCCCCACCAGCCATCATCAGTAGAGCGGAGACGGCGGTCATGCCGAGCTTCTCCATCCTCCTGTGGTCGTTCTTCTCCTGTTGGATTTGCGTCGAGATGCGTGATGCAGCGCTGTATCTCGCCACAAGTGAAGGCACTTGTCCATCCGCATACAATGCACCTTCCTGTAAGCCTTCGCGAAGGCTCTTTAACAGATGGTCCACACCGGCGATCTGCTCGAAGAGGAAGTAAGCCATCTGCCTATCGTGTTGCGATAGCGAGGGCTTGAGAGCTTGACAAGAGAAGCTGCATCCTCCAACGGTGTCGCAATAGGAGGCACTTGGCGCTACATTGGGCGCAAGCTTGTCGCGAAGATAGTGCGGGAATGAGTTGTAGCCTGGGTCGTTCAGATAGCCGCTCCAGTACGCGGCGGCAAATACCTTGATGTTCGGTAGGTTCTGCCTCCAGGTCTCGGCGGTGGGGGTGACAAGGCCACAGCTATCCGATACATATGCAGGCGCTGAGACATATCCGCCGGGGCTCTGCGTTGGTGGTGGTTTCCGGGGATCGACGTTGACGGGAGCGCCAGTGGCGAAGGCCACAAGACACAACAAGATTCTGGTGATGAGCATCGTGAACAACATCTTGATAGTTAGTGTGTCTGTGAAAAGGGTTGTGGTAGTAGCAGTACTTACTGTTGTAGTGGTGGTAGTAGTCGAAGTTGGTGTAGTTGGTGTTGTTAAAGTTGAAGTTGTTGTAATTGAAGCTGTAGTTGAAATTGTAGTAGTGGTAGCTGTCGTTGTACTAGTGGTGATACTGTATCTTCAGAAGAGTTCAAGTGTGCACGATATCCGGCATGTTATATACGAAATCCGACGGCAGTGCGGTGATGAGATTTTCGCCTCGAAATGCGGCGAATTCTCTCAACCATGGTTGTCACCTATTCCAAGTCTACCAGCTGAGTTGCATCAGGATCTGCATTGGCTACTTGCTTCGCCAAGTAGGATTTAATATCCAGCGATGTTCCGTAGTTAGCATGAATAAAGTTGGAGGTGTGGGAAAAAAGGCAGTGAACCAGAGTTCAGATCTCAGCGCACCGGCCATATACATCTAGAATGACAATTAGTAGCCTCGATTTTGGTCTATAGCCGCTCCTGACGGGACAGTGGTGATAGCTCCAAAGATGCGACCGCATTCCAGCGTATCGCGTGCAATGGATATTCTATGCTGAACTCTGGGTGTCTGAGAACCGGAAGAAGAAGCTTGTTGGGATTGCCGGGTGCGCCGCATCGCGAAAGAAGCTTGGTATCGCAGAGGTAAGGTATCACAGGTTGCGACTAGTAAGCATCCGAGTGGTTTTCCAGAGTGATCTGATACCGTAACGCGAGTTGCGCTTGGTGGTGCGCAATCGCGAAGTTCTGTGCCCAGGTGGTGCGTCATCGCCATGTTTGGCTTAGTGCATCTTAGTCATCTTCAATCCGCCGAGCTGCCGATGGCGCATGCGGCTTCCTTCAACGCGACACAAGCATCACCACATTGCACGACAGCGTCATCAACAATGGATATAGTCTACGAGTCAGACTCATTGTATACGCGATATCCCATTTTCCTCTCTTTCTCCACACCGAACGCTCGGGCATGAACGTGAGAAGTGTCTTATCGCGCATGCGAGCTTCGCCCTCTACTGACAGCGATGTTCCACCACAATAGTACTACCGAAATCCACATGCCTGATACAATAGTTGTCTCCATCCACTTCGAACGTAGCAGTCGCTGTATCGATAATCGTCAGGAGCGTATTGCTTATTCCTTCGGCGAAGCCAGTTACGTTGGCCGCACGATACAAGCAACCCGGAGGAATGGACATCGTACCAATGAAGCCATCCTTGGAACCCTCCCACCTCGTGAGGCGCATTCTGTCACAGACCCCAGTAATTGAAGAGATCGAACAGCCTTCCTCGAGCACCAGACTCAGACCCTCGGACGTGTGTATCATCGCGCGATCCCCACGGAAGGCGATGGATGTTACGAAGTAGAATGGCAAAGAACAACCGCGCTCCAGGAAGATCTTCACCTGCACATCGGGAGCGGCATCGGCAGCACAACGCACCGGTGCGAATGTCCTAGCTTCCCCGAAGAACGTGGTGGCCGCGTCTTCGCTCCACCTGGAGATGCGTACTTCTGGCTTCGGCACGTCGTACATGCGCGCATGTCGTCGGACATAACTCGCAATATCGCTGGTTCCCAGGTTACGGAGCATGCTCACATCCCACGCCGTTATACACATGTTGATTTCGGGCAGCAGCATCCGCATATCCTGGATCGCTTTCGTTCTCTTGATCTCGGCGCTCATTCGAGCCAGCCGCTCCCGTTCAGCGTCAAGTAGAAGTCCAACTGTTCGGCAAATCTCTGGCTCTACGAAGCACTCGTCGAACACTTGTCCAAGGAATGCATGCGTTTTGTGCGCTTTGCTCTTATCTGCTAGGAGCAAGAGTTCGTACGCTAATGACAGCACAACAACCAGCAGGAACACGTACTCAGCATCCCCTTGACACATTCCGAGGTCCTCTTCGATTTCGAATGTCGCGATAATCGGCCTGAGAACGCGCTGATTCCAGTCTATCCCGGGATCAAAACCCTCTGTCGACACGATCGTGGCGACCTCCTGCTGAACACGTTCGACTATCCTCTCGCCGAAGCTTCCGAGAACCGAGGGACTGACATCTGGTTGTTGCGGATAAGACTTCTCGATCAAGGTGTTGTGTATACCCCGAAGGATGGCCAAATGGCTGAAGGGTGTGTTCTCGTGAAGGACCGCGGCGATGGACGTGATTGAGGATGAGGTGGATTGCGTCGGCGGGCTCGATAAGCTCGATAGGTTCGATAAGCTTCGTACTTTCAACCAGCTTGCTACTCGCGAACGGCTATCGCCCATAATGCTTGAGGTCGGGGTCGATCGCGTCGACAAGCTCGATAGGTTCGATACGTTCGATAAGCTTCGGACTCCTAGCCAGCTTGCTACTGTTGACCCGCTGTCACCTATAATGCTTGAGATGCGGTCGAAGCGGTCTTCTGCGCTACTTTACAAGCTGTCTTGTAGCCCGCGGCTAGCTTGGCCATGTCTTCGCGAAGAAAGTCACGTTCCATTCGTGAGACATTTGTCTCAAGTCTTGCTCAGACAACGTCCACAGAGGTTTCAGCACACGATTGCTTTCAACATTACAGCGCGAAGTCCACTAGTCGATATGAACCAATGTAGGTATACTGAGGATTGATTCGCTAACTTTTGGAGCGCAACATCAACCGCCGAAGTTCCCAACGACCCCAAACAGATCGCAGAAGACTCCGACCTTACCCAGAACTCACTGTCCGCATCATGCTGGATACATCATCCCAGAAGTTATTCTATATCACCGTTTCTGCATCCTCTTCTGCTTCGTCTGCCAACGCGAAGAATCCGAGCCCTCGATAAGCCTCGACGATACTCATCGTCTCTTCTTCTTCCCAGTCTCGAAACCGGTCAAGTACAACCAATACAGCAGAATCAACCCATCCTCTCTCCCTGTTGGATTTC
This sequence comes from Alternaria hordeiaustralica, assembly GCF_023758085.1. NCBI lineage: Eukaryota > Fungi > Ascomycota > Dothideomycetes > Pleosporales > Pleosporaceae > Alternaria > Alternaria hordeiaustralica. Next base: position 196,365 of record NW_026056812.1, on the reverse strand, counting down.
ACGATTGCCCTTAAGATCGTACGCACTGCAACGTATTCTCCTGGCCCGCCAGGATACAACAATTTTTCTTCCTCGAGCGACGTTTCCCTTTGGCTCATATCGGAAGATTGCGCGGCCGTACGTAATGAGTCTTTGTAGCAAGGAAATGCTTGCTGGAAAATGTCTGCCCATGCAAGACCTGTTGACAACCTTCCAGTCGCATCTTCTCGTAACTTGCGAAGTATCACGAACAGCTTTTCGACGATTTCGTAAAGCGTGTCCGTCAAGCCAGTAGTCTTTAACAAATGTTCCATGAGATATATTGCCTCCCATTTCTCCTCTGCCCAGTTGTCTGAGAGAGCAGGATCAAGACACTGTAGAGCGAAATCTCTTTTCGGTCTAGGGCGTTGGCAAAGACCCATGCGGCAGTTGGGGCATGTAGCTTCGTCACTTGGACCGTCCCTCAGCCAATGGTCGAGACAGTCGCGGTGGAACTTATGGCCGCAGGGGGTCGCGACGACGTCTGGCGCCACGTCGCTCAAAGCCTCGCGATATGAGATGGCGCAGATGGGGCACTCATCGTCAATGTTGTTGGATGTGCAGGCAGTGAGACTGGTGGTGTAAAATGTGTAGAGGGTTGGTATGGCCATGGTGGATACCTGTGAAGTTGCGAGTGAGCTTGGATGGCGGCGTGAATGGTGACTTGAATGGCGATTTGGATTGTGGCTTCAACAGGAGATGTATGGTCTCGAAAGAAGTGTGTGCTGAAGGCTCGTTTTATACGGAATCCCGCAGAGGCTCTGTGGGATCTGAGCGAGAAAATATGGTGCGTATCCATGGTTCGCGACCAAACACCAGGCCAACCAGCGGCCTGAGAAACGGATGCCTCGCCAATAACATCCTGCTTACTGGCGGCCAAGACAATGAATAGGGATACGCCTATTATTCATGGCTGAAGCATTGTCAACCCCACACACCACGACTACGTCTTGCGGTGAAGGCGAGCGTCACCCAATCGGGCAACCCTGGTTTCTCCGCAAGCGGACCCTGACCCAGTCCACCAACTTGCTTCCTCTTCACTACCTACAATCACACTCAATACCAAAGAACTCACACCCACCAACCCGCACCATGGCTTTACCCACCCGCACCGAGTTCTATCGCGACCATCTGACACCTTGTCGCATCCTCGCAGGCACCCCCAAGTTCGCAGACATCGGTATCTGCGTCGTCTGCCAAGAGGACTTCAACGATGCGTCATATGACATGGTCGCCGTCAAAAGCTGTTCGCACGTCTTCCACCGCAAGTGCATCATCCAATGGACGGAGACCTGGGGCTCTCCACGCGACAAATGCCCTTCGTGTAGGGTGTCGATGTACCAGTACACCCCAATGACGGCCCATGAGATCCAGGCCATGCAAGAAGCGCAGGCAATTCAAGACGCTGAGAGCCGGCTATTAGAATTGGGTCCGTACGCTGCAGCTAGAGAAGCTGAGCGCCTCTGGTTCGCGTCCATGGGAGTTTCGGTCGAAGATCTCCCCGCCTTTGACGACATGACTGAACCGACACACTTTTCTGATGAAGACGGCGAGGAGATTGCGACGTCATTGGACATGGACGTCCATCCGAATTTGTCGCTGCAAGTCCCGACTTTCGCGGACTTTGGAAGCGCATCGCCAGCATACTCTCCAACGTTTCCAATGTACTCCAACGCATCACTAGGAGAATCGCCCACATCACCAGGATACTCTCCCCCCTCTCCGCAATTTCCTCCCACATGGCCACTGTACTCTCAATCGACGCCATCATATTCCTCCGCGGTCCCGATATTCTCCGATGCATCGTTAGGAGAATGGCCCATATCGCCAGCATACCCTTCGTCAACGCCGGCTGTACGAGACGAAGGGAGTCAAACAAACTCGGAGGAGCCGGCACAACTGACGCAGATGCGTGGACTCCTCTACAACGAGTTCACGATAGTGAGAGAAGTCTCCAACGTCGCTGTTGTTCACACAGTCCTACCATCCTTACCGAACACATACCTTCCGGTGACCTACCACGGCAACAGCGAGTACCAGATCGAGGCGACAGTACGTGGCGCGATTGGATACGTCTTGGTAGGTAGAACTGCGTTATTTTACTCTTGATTGGAGAGCGCGAGTGGGGAGGAACGGTTTGGTAGCCAACGTCATCTCGATCTGAAGTCTTTATCATTGGGAGAGGGGGCGTCACCTCATACGTCGCTCGGGCAGATAGAGACTTGTATATCGACAAACTTCATCATTTCCACATGTACCCCCCTTTGGTCCTCGTCATGTTGCGCTGTGATGCGGCAGTGCTTGCATCGAAAACCTCCTTTCACTTCTACCATAATCCAGTCACTGCACAAGCATTGCGTCATCGAATGCTATTGTTCCTGAACAGCTCCGCCCGTCGCATTCACTTTCGCACACCAATACAATAGACTGTCGTTACAATAGCAGTCTTCTCCTCTCAATAAAGCTTGAGCCAGGTCTGGACCTAGATCATCTGCTTCTCATCACCACTGTCTCCTCAACTCTGATCCCCTCAATCCAGTCTACGACATTGCGATTTTTATACGCACTATATTTGCACTTCATTATCCAATAGTCACTCAAAATCGCTACACCGCAGCTTCCGAGAATGTCGGCAACCATCCCTATCGCACCTACCGCCGCTGTCATTGTGAATACTCCGCGTTCGCGCTCAACTTCGCTGGACGAAGTAGCGCCAATTACGCCTCACCGCTGGTCTTCCAACGCCTCCGACAGCAGCAATGACGACGATCTAGATGATCTATTCGAGGACGAGACTACCTGGGGTCTCGACTTACCGCCCATTGTGAGTCAATCTGTGCTCGCTTCCATCAACACTTCTGATCCAGTTTCGCAGCCTACATCTTCACCCATCTCCTCTCCCGACGAAACCCACGTCCCTACTACCCAGAAGCGCAAACGCGATTCCGATACCACCGACTCCTCCTCCTCCGACTCCTCCTCCGACTCCTCCTCCGACTCCCCGCTATCCAAGAAATCCAAACCCGCCGATGAACATACAGACAAGAAGACCTCAGGCAAAGAATCCGAAGCCACCCGACGATACCGCACCGCCGCCACCGCCGCATCCCTAAAGCCATCCACCACCACCGCTCACAAATTCCTCGACAACATGAGAAAGCAGCGCTCAATCCCCACACCCCGCTACATTCCCACCGGCGCCGAGCGCCGCACAGAAGTCAACGCACTCGCAGCCAAGCACGTGCGACACGTCGCCCCCGCCATGCTCGCCAACAACAACAGCAATCGCGACGTCGGCGGCGCGATGACAAAGTTTGACTGGGCTGAGACGAAGTGCGAGATCCCCGCCTCGCAGATCAAGACACCTCCAGCTTCATCCACATCCACGGTTCAGTTTCAGAAATGGGTTGATGAAGAGGATGAGCATGTGACTTGGCTTGTCATTCCCGCTTCACGCAAGTTTATCAATATGGAGGGGAGTATGGTGCCGGTTGTGGATATCGTCAACAAATCGATCAAGTATCCGGAGTGGACTTTTGTGGAGGAGATCAAGGGGCTGCATTGGAGGACTGGGAAGGAGGTGGTTAAGGCGGTGAAGGTGAAGTTTGAGAGGTTGACGGGGGAGCAACAGATTGAGCGGATTGATGTTATGGTTAAGCAGAAGAAGGAGGAGGATAAGCAGGCGAGGAAGGATGAGGCTGCTAGGAGAAGGACGGAAAAGAGAGAGGAGAGGGCTAGGGCGAGGGCTGAGAGGGATATGTAGGTAGATGGGCGGGCTGAAGTTGGGATTAAGGATAGGTTTGGCGGCGACGGGTGTCGCTCGCTTGTGTTTGAGGATGAGGATGCATGACTTAGCTGGCTACAATGAAATCACGTCACTCCCGTTTGTACATCCCTAGATGCACGTATACCTCAAAATCTCGCATGTATAATCTAACAATGCGTTTCGACGCTGTTGTAGACCTATTGTACATCTACCATCCACCCATCACACCAGCAGAGTACCTTCACAGCGTCCAAAACACCATCATTCTATACGCGTATTTCAAGACTTCACTTCACCACTACCAACAAACCTTCACCACGACACCACCCAATCCGGCTACCCACAATATTCTCACTTCACCAAATCTCACACCCGCAACGTTTTCACAGCATGACCACAACCAAACCCGTCGCAAAATCGCCTTTTGGAGGTGGCGCTTTCAAGGATCGAGACTTGGCCAATAAAGCACTTGAAAGCGAGAAGAAGTTGCGAGAGTTGATGGGCATGTTGCTTGAAGCCGTACAATCGTTAGCACAAGAGCTTGAAGCTGATGATGAGGATGAGTGGGAGGATGTCGGCGATGATGACGAGGAAGAGTGGGAGGATGTCGACGATGACGAGGAGTTGGAAAATGTCGACGATGAGAATGATTGGGAAGATATCGACGATGAAGAGGATGACGAAGAGTTGGAGGATGTTGAGAATGCCTCCTCCAACTCCTCCTTATTCTTATCCCCCTTCTTATCCAACAACCCCCCTACCAAAGACTACCCCCCTATCGGCCACCTATCCTTCGCTACCATCGAAGAAGCCCGCACCGCCTACTATTCAACCTTATCTCAGGTAGAAAACCTTCTCGTAAAGTGGTATCACAAGGACGATGTAACAGCAGTTGTCAAGACCTTGATCGAATCTGCCCAGGCATCTTATGCGCAGCAGGAGGAGTTTTGGAAGGATAGGCGCATAGTTCAGGAGTGGTTCGGAGGTATGGATGAGTAGAGGAGGGTTGTGGTAGCTATGGTAGGAGGAGATGGGGATGAGGTTGTGGATGAAGGAAGGAGCGTGGATGCGGGTATGTATTTGCCTGCCTGTGTTTGTAGCGCCACATGATGGTTTGCGCAGAGAATGCAGTAGTTATAACGGAGAGATTATGTACAAACAGGTCCTTCCATAAAGTCCATCTATAGTGCAGTGATAGTGCGGTCTTCGGAAGGATGCAGCTATGGGTGACACTGACACTAATCCCTTTCTGGACTAGCTCAAGACCTGACAAGCGAGCGAATGAAATCTGCGAATGACTGTGATGATTGCCATTTCTCTCATCTGAGGAGTGACATTGCTTCGGACGGTTGGAGAGGCTAGTGGTGATTTAGTATATACCTGTGATATGGATCTGGTGGAATAGTTGTATTCGAGAAATCGGTGCTGGCCCGCATACGTATTTTGATTCCATCGAGTCTATGTTGAAAGCAACGGTAGAAATACATGAGGATAAGGGTGGGTGCAGGGCCCTGCTGATCGGTGTACGACTTTGCAGGGTATACGAAGGTGAATGAGGATTGAAGCGGAGCATAACCAATAAACTGGTCAAGCTTTGCGAATGAGAGAAGAGGTTCTTGGAGATGCGATACTTCTCTCTTTCGTAGAGTGTCTCCTAGCGTATGAGTCTTATGGAATGCGGGAGGTGTGGTTGGGTCGTTGTCTCTGGGTCGCCTCTGGGTCATCGCAGTACCATGGGATTGAGTAAGATAAGAACAAGCAGTTGCAGGACGAACAGAACACGTTGTCTATAGACTAATACTCGTACAAAACTACCGTAGTGTAAGGAAAAAAGAGTTACATCGGTCTTCGCGCGTCTAGTCAATGAGCAAGCTATTCAACCTCGCCTCGGTAGCAATAACATCCAACGCCTGCTTAACCTCCAGCACCCGCCTACACTCACCCAACCAATCCTTACTTAGCACCTTAGCCCAACCCTGCAGGCCATTCATTTCCCTAGCCGCAGCATCGAGATCACCCTCCTCAAGCAGAACCTCAGTCCGTGCAAGCACAGCCTCAACATCGCCACCAACAGCCAACCCGGACTTCTTGAACAGCACCTTCGACATGGCGAGAGAAGCGAGGTGGGAAGCCACACCCGCGTCTTCAGGGAGGAGCGCCGCTTTCCTGACTTCAGAAGCGACGCGACGGAAGCGGTCGATTAGGAGGGCGGAGCTGGGGATACCGCGTTGGTAGGCAGCGGGGTTGATGCTCGCGATAGCGGCGCTGACGACAGGGTCGTCCTGGGCGATTTCCTTGAGCGCCGCGAGCTCGGTGACAAAGGGCTTGGGGATGGCTTGTGTCTCAAGAGCCGACTTGACGGCCTCGACGGCGACGACGAGGTGCTGCGTCTTGAGGTTGGCGTCGACGACGCTGTTCCACTCGGCCGTCAGCTTCTCCAGCTCGTGCACGGACGAGGAGAGCTCGTTGAGCTTGCCGAGACGGCCGTCGCGTTCGGCTTCGACGCGTTCCCGCACGTTGGCTGTAAAGGACTTTTGCATGTTGATGCTCTGTTCCAGGAGTTGGTTCTTGAGCTTCTGGTCGTAGACCTTTTGGGCGGCCTGGAGTTCGGACTGGAGGCGCTCCTTGTAGGACTGCGACAGACGCTCGCGCTCGTTCTCGAATTCCTCCTTGAACTGGGCTTCTTGCGCTTGCATCTGGTGGTCGAGGCGCTGGACGAGCTCCTTGGCGGCCTCGTCGAATTCGGCGTGGGCGGCCTTGACCTTGTCTTCGGTCTGCTTCTGGAGGCTCTCCTTCATCAGGTTGATGTCGGAGACGACCTTGGCGAGCTCGCTCTTGGCCTTGTCCAGCGCAGAGTTGTACCTGCCGTCATGGGCGTTGTCGGCGTTGATGACGGTGATGATGTCGTTAACGATCTTGACGACATCCTGGACGACGGGCTCGGTGGCGGAGGGTACGCTGAGGTGGTCGAGCTGGGAGATGGGCGTGGCGGTCTCCTTCTTGACCTCGACCTCCTTGACCGGGGCCTTCTTCTCCGCGGGCGCAGGCGTAGGAGAGGAAACCTTGGGTTGTTGTCCGCCCGACTCGGTCTTGTCCTGGGGCTTGTTGGCATCGACGGCGCTCAGATGGGGGCCCTTGGAGGCGAGATCGCTCTTGTTCTCCTGGGCTGGGCGCGCAGTCAAGCCGCTCCGTCCGGGGATGGTGACCTTGTTCTCGCCCGAGATCTGGGGGTGCAGTCGTGGTTCGCCAGCGCGGCCGGGGAATCGCCGCCTGAACTCGCGCTCCTCGAAGTAGGCGACGGCATCCTCGCCGTAGGGGATGTATTCGGTGAAGAAGTCGTGGAAGTTGTCCGACACGAGCGAGTACCAGACACCGCCGGCGTACCCGAGGCCAGAGAGGACCGTCAGCCAGAGCAGCAGCTTGCGGAATATGCGTCTCTTCTTCTTGGGCTTGGGCTGGATGGGGTCGGGGGCGATGCTCGACGATCCGGGGCCGGTGGGGGGTGTCGTCTTGGGCGATATGGCTGGAGCATCACGCGATGCGCCTGCCGTCACGGTGCTATCGGGCGCCGGCGGTGCCTTGGGGATGTCCGAGGTGGGGATGGTGCCCTTGGGGTCGGAGGGCGAGGTGGTGGGCGCGGGATTGGGGACGGCCGTCTCGCCCAGGTTCTTGCTATCGGCGTAGCAGCGCTGGGCTGGGAGCCATTGCGGGCGGGCGGCGCGGGCCAATGGGCGGGCAGCTGGACGGGCCCGTAGGATGGAGGCGCGCAGCATAATGGGCTGCCTCCTTTGGCGGATGGGTGATGGGGGAGGCAATTCGGCGTTGTTGATGGGCTGGACGTCTGCCAACATGAAGATTTGGAGCTCGACCAACACGTCAGGGTGCACGGACGCTTCGGCAGTCCCAGGTTATCGCCCGCCGCACCCACATGCTCCCACGACAACTCACCACCACTCCAAATTTGATGACAGCCAACAACATGCTGTGCCAAATCCACTCACACTCACTATCTTGCTCAATGACTAACCGCAGCTTCACTTCGGCTTCCCTTTCCGCGCGAGCCCACGGTTACTGATCCAAACTTGCAGCCACCACTCACAGCGCCTCTCGTTATTCTGGTCGAGAGCAATGTACGGTCGACTGCTAACGGATTCTCTCACGGATTTCTCTTATAAACTGTCGATTCTTTCTCTCTCTCTCATTTCAACCATCTCTCTCTCACACCACTTCTCACATCAAAATTCTTTCCAAAACAGACCCCAACTGAAACCAGTCAAGTCAGCACAGCTGCGCCATCTTGCAACGTCAGCACATTACGGCCACCATCACAAGTTACACCAGGCAGCCGCTTTACCAACTCTTCATCACCCGCGCACTCTCATACAGCTTTCGAGCGCCTGAGATCGTCGCAAGAACCAGACCCACCTTCCAGATCCGTCTGCAGGAGCAAATTCCGAGTGTGGCTTTGTCCTCGGCTACCTTTTCTCCGTCTCAACAAGCTACCTGCCAGCAACACCGCCAGCAACTCAAATTTTCAACGTCTGGTCAGCTGAGCATCTCACACTCCGAACACCTGTTCGCATACTACGGGCCGAGAAAATCTCCCCCAACAAAACTCTCGCACGAGACAAAGATCCCCGCGAAAACCCAAACCCCGCCAGCAACACAACCAGCGAATTTGAACTTTTCAACTCCTGGTCAGCTGAGCATACTACTCCGAACACCTGTTCGCACACCACGGGCCGAGAAAATCTCCCCAACAAAACTCTCTCGCACGAGACAAAGATCTCCGCGCAAAACCCAAACCCCCGCGAAAATTTAAACAACACCCCGCAAAAATGTCTACCACACCATCATCCCACAGCTCCGCCACCGCGCGCGATGCCACCACAAACTACTCCTACGATCTCAGCAACGCGATATACGGCGCTTTCCCACACTGCGCAATCGATATCTCGCCACGCAGATCACGCGCTGCATCTCCAGCGTCCGCATCAACATCAAATTCTTCAAAGAAGCGCGCAGGCACGGCTACCGCAAACACCACCGGCACTGCAAACCGCACACTCTGCCGCCAAGCCATAAGTCTGCACCGCGAAAACGCGCCTCCAACCTGGCTGCCTGCACCCAATTCCACCACTACCACCAATAAACGCAGTGCGCTCGCGAGACGCCAGCAAGGACAGCAAGGCATGAATATCCACGCTAGCACGTGCCTCAACCTCAATGCCAGCACCGAAGAAGACTGTTCTGAAGCGGATCTGTGGATTTTGCCTGAGCTTGACGACTGGGAAGAAGACGAAACCGAAACCGAATCTACGATTTTGACGCCTTCGAGTTCTGCGGAGTTGGATGCTGGGAGACCGGCGGCTGGGGGAATGGAGAATAAGTGGGCTGGAGTACTACGCCGCGCCGCTAACAGCAATCTGGAGCGACTTCGGATGAGAATGGAGGGTGAGGGGTGGGATTTTGTTAAGGCCGCCAACCAGGACGCCGAAGATCTGGATGAGGAATTCGACGTCGTTATTTGTGGCAAAGAGTAGGGGGATGAGTATGCCGGGCGACTACGAGGGGGTTCACGATTACGATTTGTACGATGTTTATTGGCGGGAAAGCGACATCACCATTTATGATACCCAATTTTTGATAGAGTTCTGGATGAATTGTATACCTCAAACCACATCGTTCAAAAATTTGTACACGTGAATGGCGATGATGTATACTTCAAACCACATTTTACATAACCATGTTGTTGTGAATGTTCCTATTGTATCCCTCAACCAAGATTATTACAAAAACATACTAAAAAACTTCTAATTATACATCTCATCCCAAGTTCCCCCAGCCCAATACCCCCCTTCCCCCATCTCCACCCACACCACCCTTCCCTCCCCCTCCCCCTCCCTCCCCTCACACAAACACCACCTACTCAATCCTCTTCTTCCCCTCCTCCAACCCCAATAACCTCGCATCACTCTTGCCCCTCTCATGTTTCGCCGCCCCTCCGACCAGCGGCCCCACAACAGGATTATTCCTTACTTTGGCCAGCGTGTCCTGGAAGGCTTCGATTTGGGGGGGTTGGCGGTTGAGTTTGGGGAAGTTGACCTATTACAAATTAGCACGGTTTGACGCAGAAAAAGTATGGGGGTGTGGGTAAATGGAAAGGAAAGGATAGGAAGGAGAAAGGAAGGAAAAGAGGAAACTTACATATAACGTCCCGTGATTCCAGATGAAATTTGCGCAGATACCCGCCGTAACCAGCGAAATCAGAAGGAGTAACCGTAACGGCCAGACCGTAGCATCAGGTGCGCGCTGAGTGAAGCTGCCGACGAAAATGAGAAAGACGGCTGCGGCGAGGATGTAGGGTATCGACTGAATGAACAGGGGTCTGCGATCCGCAAAGAGGAGTTGTCCACTCATGCTAGAATCGCTGGGCAGGTAGTTACCCAGGAACAAATCGAATGCATCCTGTCTCGGTCCGTCGGTGAAGTTATTGAGACAATATCGCGTAATACTGTTGTTTAGATCCTGCAGCGCACCAGCCTTTGTCCTTACACCCAAGCGGGTGAAATCGGTCTTCAGGGCTCCAGTACCAGAATATGATTTCGACACCACATCCGCGTTATCGGCCCAGACGTTGCGGAACAAGTGTTCGAAGGCGGCGTCTTCTTCTGCGGACTCGCCTTCGCGCATCAGACCGCAGTCGATGAGCATGCGGCTGAGAACGTAGCGGCCTAGCATACTCTGCACCACATTCGTGCGGTCGAGACAATCCATGCAGTTCGTGCGTACGACAGCCGTCTGGTGCCGTCGGACTTCGACGCCGCTGCCATCACCGGGCATGTCGACGCCGCAGAAATAGCCGTGTTTGAGGATGTGGGGTTCGAGTTGGTTCATGAGTAACTTGGCGCGGTCCCACCGCAGGCCCTTTGTCTCGTTGTGGAAGTCGAAGTAGACGTAGTGGAGGCGGTCGTATACGGTTTGCGCCTTTGCGGGGTCGATGATGTGGAATTTCTCAGAGGTTATGCGGTCGCCTTCGACGTTTTCGGCGGGGGAGGTGTGCAGCAGGTTGACCATTTGCTCGTAGGCTTCTTTGACGCGCTGCTCGCGGCCTTTTTGGTTGACCAGGTTCACCATCCAGTTGTCGCCATAGAGCCGGATTTGCTCGGCGAAGTGCTTTTTGGCGGCTGGCAGCGCGTTGTCGATGCCGCGGACTTGCAGCTTGGGCGTGTATTTTAGGGTGTTGATTTCGGCCCAGTAGACGGGGACGCTTCCTCTTGTTTGCACGTACGCAAGCACCTGTGTCTCCTTGCCGGCATTTCCACCTGCTGCGCCGTTCTGGTTTGAGCCGAATCCGCCAGGGCCGCCCGATGCGTTGTCATTCAGGATGATGGTCTGTTCCGTCTCGTTGAAGTTGGACACGTTGCCGTTCTCGTCGATGCCGCGCGAAAAGTAGCGGGTTCCGGCCTTGAGGCGCGAGCGGCGGGTGATGAGGATGAAGGTGAGAGGGGTGCCCTTGATGGATGTGTTCTTGATTTCGAGCATTCCGTACATGACGGGCAGGATGTAGGGGTCCGCGCCTGGCTGGTGTCCGCTCGAGTGCCTGCCATATCCGCCGCTGAGACCTCCGCGGAAGTCGATCAGGTCGCTAGACACGAAGCGGTTCCAGTAGAAGCGGTCGTCTGCGCGCTTCCACAGGGGCGTCGCGGGGTCGAGGTGGGCTTGGCGCTGGAAGGTGTTGGTGATGTCGAAGGAGTAGGAGAAGAACAGCGGGGACGTCTTGATGAGCGTCTTGAGCAGGCTGAGGTAGTTGTCCTCGTCGGCGTCGTGCAGCGGCTTCTCGCGCAGGGAGAGGAACTCGGTCGTGACTATCTTGTAGATCATGTGGCCCTTTATCCGGCCCATGGGCTGGGCCTTGGTAATGACGATGATGTACTTGTCTTCACGTGCATCAGCATTCGTGTCCCCTGGTGCTGTGCAGGAGAGGCATACCTAGTCGCAGCTTGATCATGCCCAGGATGCCGGCAATGCTCGACACGCGCTTGGAGCCCAGCAGCTTGCCATCGTGGAGGCGGATGTCACCTGACGGGCGGTCTACCACGAGTGTAGGGGCCGAGGGCGACGAGGGCGACGAGAAGGCGTAGTGCGAGGGCGACGAGTGGACGTTGATGTCGCGGTAGGGGAGAGCGACGCTCATGATGTCGTCCACCTGGCGTGTGTGCTATACGAGGTGTATACGGGGTCTGGGCGTGGTGTTGAGTATACCTCAAGGTGTTTGGCGCGATGTGTTTGGATGCGTTTTCTCAAACGGGAGGTTTCGTCATGGCGGCCATTGCGGCCAAGGGTCCCCGACTCGCGCGCTAGGGCCAAGCACCAGACGCAGCACCTCGTCACAGCACCATCCAGCTCTTTCACCCTCACCACACCCCAACACGCCTCTCGATCCCATACCCCGACCCGGTCCCGCCTTGACCGCCCACCACTCGCACCACCACCCTCGCCCACTCTACACCACCCCCCTCCGCCACAACCCGCTAGCGCCGCGTCACCCCCATCATGTCGGCCAGGATGCAGCAAGGCCAACGGCCCGGAGGCTCCAGATTCGCACAGTTCAAGCTGGTGCTGTTGGGTACGAGATTACTATAGTATATGTATTAAGACATGACTAACCTGCCCAGGTGAATCCGCCGTCGGAAAGGTGCGCAGGCCTATCAAGGCAGCCATGACATAAGCTAACATGCCGCAGTCGTCTCTAGTATTGCGCTTCGTCAAGGTAGGACATACCACGGCCCCAAACAAGATGTTAGTATTAATGTATGCAGGACCAATTCGACGACTACCGGGAATCCACCATCGGCGCCGCCTTCCTCACCCAAACCATCGCCCTCGATGAGAACACGACGGTCAAGTTCGAGATCTGGGATACCGCCGGCCAGGAGCGCTACAAGTCGCTCGCGCCCATGTACTACCGAAACGCAAACTGTGCCGTCGTCGTTTACGACATCACACAGGCCGTACGTCCCTATCGCCCCCCAATACCTTCCCCAGACTAACACCCCCAGGCCTCCCTCGACAAAGCAAAAGCCTGGGTCAAAGAACTCCAACGCCAAGCCAACGAAAACATCATCATCGCTCTCGCCGGCAACAAACTCGATCTCGTGACCGAATCCCCCGACAAGCGCGCCATCTCCACCGCCGACGCCGAGCAATACGCCCGCGAAGCCGGCCTCCTCTTCTTCGAGACGTCGGCCAAGACAAGCGAGAACGTGAAGGAGCTCTTCACTGCTATCGCGAAGAAACTGCCTATCGACCAGGCGGGACCCAGGAACTTGAGACCGGGCCAGCAACGACAGGGCGTTAACCTCAGGCCTGAGGCGAACCAGACTCAGGGGCCTGGTGGGTGCAACTGCTAGGGATGAGTGAGAAGGGAAATGTTTGTTTGGTATATCGCGGGGAAGATTGAAGTGGAGATGGTAGGCGATGCGACTTGGGATAGGTCCATGCTACGTCTGGTTATCCAGTATAGCCTTCTTCGTACGTCTCTCAGTATGTTCATTGTGGGACATTGGTGGGCTTATTTGGAGTAAAGGGTTTGTGTTTAGTCGCTCGAAGTCCATATTGCTTTGTTCACTCAAGAGAAGATATTTTGGGGCTACTTGCACCGATTTTTAATTAATGAATTTCGACAATCAGTTTCGCTCCTTTGCTTCGCCGCAGTCTTTCTATCGCCGCTTCCTCAATCCTAGCTCGTCTTCAAAGATCTTAGTTATGATCTCTCCGTCCTTCTCCTTGGTAGCCTTACTCTTGGCATATCCGTCCGCCTACTCTGCATCCTGCTCCTCATCCTCATCATCTCGTGCATCCCCCTTCTTCTCCCCATCCTTTTCCCCCTTTTCCTTCTCACCCTGTCCGTGTTTCTCTTCTTTCCCCTTATCTTTCCCCTCATCCTTCTTCCTCTCGTCGTCCTTGTTTCCTCCCGCATCTCGCTTCCCTCCCGCTCCCACGATTATGCTATCTTGTGACATGTTTTAGCTGATGAGTAGTGTGAGGAGCGTTGCTTAGGGCTTGTCTTCGGGCGGTTTTGGGCGGATGAGGGGAGTGGGTGTTGGTGTAAGGAGGACGGGATGTGGATTGTTATAGTGGGGGTTTATGGTGGGTGGGTTTGCGCTGGGGTGATTGCGGGATTGCTGTGCTTGGTGTTGCAGGTGGATTTAGAATGGTGTGATGCGTGATGCTGGCAAATATGTGGTTCGTGATATGTGAGATGTGAAAGCTTGTGGAAAGGCTCTGAGGATAGCTATGCCATTTGACAACCACATCTCGTGCGATCTAATCACGAGACTACTTTTAAATGCGCGAAGCATGCTTCGGAAGTACTTCAAAGCCACATCTTCGCCTAGACGTTGAAGCCAGCTCCTTGACCACCTTAGTCAAAAGTCACCCACGTCCTCTTTCCCCCGACCGTATGACAAATGATCACCCACCGGTCAACTGCTACATTATCAACAAACAAACCCGGTACACGAGTCCCATGCCACCCATACATATTATACTGCACATCTCCAAGAGCCCCCCGCGGCCAGGATGACGACCATAGTTCTTGATAGTGCGCGGGTAACGACTGCTCTGCGGGCACATGCCGCACTATCTGGGTTTCACCAGAGAAGTGTCCAGGGTTGAGCGAGACATATATCCCAGGGAGAATCATAGGCGCGTATAGCTCTTGTGCCGCTTGGATAAGATGCCCGCTTTGGTTGTTGAGCCGCGTTTTGAGGTCGGTGAGTTGCGTGGTCAGGTTTGTGAGTTGGGCGTCCCGCACTGTGAGCTGCGCGTTGACGTTGTTGAGGGCGGCCTTGAGTGCTGGTACTGTTGTCATGATAGAGCAGACTAGTAAGGAGAAGGGGGAATGGGTATGCTGGGTCTTTGGTGTTAGTTGTGGTGGTGATACGGGAAGTGATGGGTTGAGGGGCACGGGGATGAAGAACGAGATCTTATCGTACTAATACTGATGGTTATAGTGTTTTTGTTATGTCAAATGACGCCCGTTGCGTGACCCGACAGCATGCGCATGAAGTCCTTCATCACTTGCTACCATCCACTCGTCTCACCCATCTCCTCATCTGCACACACACTCATACCACCACCCTAACCAGTCACTTGATCCCCCCTCGCTTCAAAGCTCATCCACGTCCTAATCCCCTGCAAAGTAGTATGGCAAATCAGCACCTTCCTATCAACCTCCTCTCGATCCACAAACAGCCCCGGCAACCGTATCCCATGTCTCCCATGCATGTTCTTGTCTCCACGGCGCGACATAACCCCAAGGTCGTCGCCCTAGGTCGACCACTGGATCTTGTACTGCGTTTCCCCCGGCAGCTTGATTTGTACTTGGACTTGGCCTGAGAAGGCACTGGCGTCGAGCGAGACGTAGATACCGCGGAACGGGGTTATCGCATACATTTCTGTTGTTGCGCCGTAGAGTCGGGCGTCGCTGTCCCGGAGCAACGTTTTGAGATCATCGACTTCTCTCGTTGCGGCGTGGAATCGAGCGTCGCTGTCCCGGAGCGACG
This sequence comes from Alternaria hordeiaustralica, assembly GCF_023758085.1. Taxonomy (NCBI): domain Eukaryota; kingdom Fungi; phylum Ascomycota; class Dothideomycetes; order Pleosporales; family Pleosporaceae; genus Alternaria; species Alternaria hordeiaustralica. Next base: position 181,011 of record NW_026056812.1, on the reverse strand, counting down.
TTTTGAGATCATCGACTTCTTTCGTTGCGGCGTAGAGCCGGGGGTTGCTGTCTCGGAGTGACTCAGTGTGATCGTGGATCATTTTTTGTAGTTGAGATGTGTATGACGGAGGCGGAGGCATGATGAGGTTGGGTGATGAGGTGGATGGAGAGGGGTGGTAGTGGTGATGGTAAGAGATCTGAGTGGGTTGAGATGGGTGAGAAGAGCGCGTTTCGTTGTATAGATGGATGGAAGTAATGGGAGTAAGTGGGTCTGCGGTACGTTGATTGATGGGGCTTGTGTGATGTGATGGTGTGATGTTGGGATGTATGCGACGTGCGCATGGGCTCCTCCGCGGTTGCTGGAAGGTGATGTGTTTGCAAGGAAGGTGGGTCTGAGAGTATTGATGAGCGACTTCCGTGGAAAGGGCACATGGTAAGTGCGCAGTGAACATCAAAGCAGCGCGCTTGAACAGGGGGGTAAGATAACGATATCACTTCTTCTCGCTTCGAGCGGCTGAAGCGCATAGCTCTTTGCATTAGTGTTCGGCGCCTGCTACTACACCCTCAGCTCATCCATCTCCCGAGGCCCACATCTAGGAAGGCACCCAACAGGCTATCAAATCTCTTCCCCAAACTCCGTCCCCTATCCAGGTCACCTCACAAGATCCTCATCCGTCTGATCGTCAATCCTCACAACCGTCTTCTTCATCCCCGCCGCAAATGGTGTCCAAGTCATCACAATCGGCGTCTCCACCTCTTCCGGCGCAACAAACACACCGGGAAGGCGCACACCAACTCTTCCCTGCATGTCCACCATGTCTTCTGGTCTGTGTCCTGCATACGCCGAGTTCGACAACTGTATCGGGTAGGGAGGGGTATAGGGCTTAAGCTCTCCGTTTTCCGATCGTGCTAGCCGTTCAACCGTCATAGAGATGGTGCCGTTGAGTGTATCTCTGTTGGGGGAGACGTACACGCCGCGGATGTGGATGGGGAAGTATAGTTCTTTTGTGACAAGTCTTAGCTGGGCGGTGAGCTCGACGATTCGATCATTTAGGTCGACTATGCGCGGTCTGGGCATAGTGGGATGAGTGGATGAGTGGATGTGTGGATGAGTAGATAAGTGGATAAGTTGGTGAGAAGTGATGGATGGTATATTTGGGTGGCAGAATTTCCAAGGTTGGAAGCGGGCTTTGCTGACTAGTAAAGATGGAAGGGGCGTTGTTCTGACAAGTGGTTAGTGGTCACTAGGTTCTGCACTGAGCCAAACGACGGGCTATTCATAGAACAACTGCGAGAATGATCTCACGTCCGCAAACTATTTGAGAGATTGATCTAGAAAACAACAACTAAACCTGTCTTTGGAAGGAAGGTAGGTCTGAGAACATGTTGATGAGCGACTTCCGTGAGAGATGGCAAAAGGTAAGTGCGCAGTGAACCCAACTACTACATCCTCTACTGCACGAATACAACGGCGGTCACCAACCACTCAACACATCTGAACCATTACGTATTCATCTTCCTCTGCGTCATTTCTCTTCTGTTGACCTTCTTCACCCACGGGCTCAATTTGTATAATCGACCTCGTCCCTCCATCCAGTGTCCAAACGACCAGCAGCGGCTTCTCCACCTCTTCACTCGCAACGAAGATACCAGGCACACGTACGCCGGTCCTGCCATACTTGTTGACGCTTGTGTCAGCGGCGTCTTTCAAGGTTGGTATGGTGACCCTGTCGTCACAAGCCTTTCTTTCTTCGTCCCAAGACGATGACCACTCGAGGCGATGGTTGGTGGCTCCAGGGTGGCGTATCCCAATTCTTAGGCGGTCGGGGAGAGCGTTGATAGTAGGAGACATGTAAAGGCCGCGAATTGCAGTTGGGAGGTAAAGTTCTTGAGCAGTCGTTTTCGATACCTTTACCCAGGATGACATAGCGAAGCAGTGGCTGGTTCTTAGTAGTCTGGTACTCTTGGTGGATATGATATCGAGCGGACGAACGAGAAGCACTGGACTTTATGGTAAATGTTAAACGTCACTGAGCTTGCTCTGCCTAGGTATGTCAAACAAGAAGTGGTCATATAATGTATGCCCATAGCCAGTCTTTCGCAAACTGTCCCAAGCAACAGACTTGGTGGTACTGCGATACCTCATTTATGGCCACTAGTCGCGCCCTTGCGCAAACACGTCCTCGATCTCTTCAGAAACTGCACCCAAGTCTCTAGATGAGAGTCGCCCTCGTCCCTGTCTCTATCCTCCTCTTTTCCTGTTTCCTTTTCGTCGCAGTATATATATACTCTAGCTATAGTAGCTAGAGATTAGTCTTTTATTCTGTAACACTATTAAACGTTATTTTTACTACTTCTGCTTTTCTTATTATCTTTTCTACTATTCTTCTGTTTCTTTAGTAGCGCGCGACCTACTTCGCGCAGCTCTATCTTCGCATTTCTGTTCTTAAAAGGCGTTAAGGTCGACATGTTATCAAAGCTTTACTAGATGTAGAGCGTGTTTTTTTAGTATATACCTAGGTAAGCTTAGGTAAGTGTTTACTTATAGGAAAAAAAAACTAAAAAGAGGTATGTAATGCGCGTTTAAGAGAGCAAATGTGTATTTTAAAGAGAGTCTAGAGGTTCGCGAGTGACACTACAGTTCTATAACGCAGAAATAATTACGCAAACAATTGGTTAATGTCTATAATCGGGGTGCAGTCTCCGTGTAAACGCGACATGTAGTCTGTCGATTCTATTTTGTAAAAGATCTCGTAGGTCTTGGACCACCTCGTAGAGGCTTGCAGCCTACGTTACCTAGGCAGGATAATAGTAAGCAAAGGTGAAGACGTACCTAGCGTTGATATAGGCGTCACGATATTTAAATATTCTCCCTTACGAACACGATGATACCTCCTGCCTTAACATCAACGAGATAAGGAGATGCGACGCCGTACGATCCAACAGGTGGTGACGTGGGTGTACCTACCTAGGTAGGTAAGCTTAGATCTCCTGGCGAAGCAACGAGATGCATTCATACTATCCACACTGCCGCGCTGCCCAGATATTCCACGAACGCGCGCATACCAAGCCATAGATAAGCGCGAGCACCATATTGTCCATCGCCCGGACAAGAGCCTCGTAAAGACGTCGCTGGGTCAGTCACAATGCCGTCAACCGGGTTGGCGGCGGGGTACAAGCTGCACTCTCTCGAGGTCCGGAACCCGTATCCACTCCCTCACCTTCCAAGAGCAAGTCAAGCACGCCCAAGAGCAGCTAACACGCCGTCGGACCCAACAGCTAGTGGCTTGACTTTGCTTGTTTATCGCGGCGCACGATGATGTCGAAGTTTTGGAGCTGCCTAATCCAGCGTTAGCGCGGCCGTTTCCGCAGGCTAGAGCGTTCCCGTCATATGCCCTTGCTATCATGCCAACTTCACCCCCCGCCTTTGTGAACATCGCTATTTGCGTTATCACACACCACGGACGAATCACGATGCGTGATGGACAGGCCGACTGTTGTTTTCGCCATCTTGGCAACGCTGAGCTTGTCGCGATGAAGAGATTGTCTAGCCTGGCTTGTACCGCACGCGATAGCAATCCAGTCAAGGCTGTTCCGACGATACGGCGATCGACATGCATGTACTATGCGCTTTGCTATCGTCCTTCCAGATGGGGCGCCCTGCCCTAGGGTCGCCAAGGTACCATGAAGCTGTATGACGCGAGTCTGGGCGGAGCTTCGCAGGAGCTTAAATAGCTGGCAAGGCTTGCTTGGTGGGACTGGGCGTGCGCGTTTTGTCTGCTGCATCTGTTTTTGAGACGCCTATACCAATTGCTACAATGCAGATCTTCGCGACTGTCGTGTTGGCTGCTGTTGCCGCGCGGGATGCGCTGGCTTCGCCGATTCAGGCGAGATCGCCGTATGTGGTTAAGGAGACGCATTATGCGCCGAGGGAGTGGACGAAGCTTGAGAGGTCGCATGGCGGGAAGACGATCCAGCTGCAGATTGGTCTTAAGCAGGGGAGGTTTGAGGAGCTTGATCGCCATCTTCATGAGGGTATGTTTTTTTGATTCAGAGGTATGCGGCGGCATCTGAGCTAACGACGTGTAGTCTCTGACCCTGACCATGCCCGCTACGGTCAGCATCTGAGTGCCGACGAGGTCGATGAGCTCGTTGCACCCAGCTCTGAGACTCACGACTTGGTGCACGAGTGGCTCGCCGAGAGCGGAATCGACACCAGCAACCTGGGCTACAGCTCGGCCAAGGATTGGGTCATCGTCCATCTTCCCATTGAGATGGTCGAGAGTCTGCTCGACACCGAATACCACAACTACAAGCACAAGGATGGCTCCGTTGTTGCGCGTACCACAGCCTGGTCTCTCCCACGCCACCTACACGCTCACATCGACACCGTCCAGCCCACGACATCCTTCTTCCGCGGCGCCGCCCACGCCGCGACATTCGTCGATGAGGCCGTCGAGGTACCCAAGAGCTACCACACGCCCCAGAACTCGTCCATCTCAGCCGTCTGCAACGTAACATCCGTCACCCCAGAATGCTTCCAAACCCTCTACAAGACCAAGTGGTACCACACCAAAGCCAGCCGCAAGAACAGCATCGGTTTCACAAACTACCTCGGCGAAATCCCCATCCGCCCCGACACCAAAATGTTCCTCGAGAAGTACCGCCCCGAAGCCGTCTCGCAAGCCTACGCCTTCAAGCAAATCTCCATCGACAACGGCCCCACCCAAGACGGCCCCCTGACCTACAACCAATCCACCGTCGAAGGCATCAGCCGCGAAGCCAACCTAGACGTGCAAGCCATTTCCGGAATAAGCTGGAAAACACCCATAACCTCCTACTCCACCGGCGGCCAACCCCCCTTCGTCCCCGACATCTCCACGCCCACAAACACAAACGAGCCCTACCTCGCCTGGGTAAACTGGCTCCTAACCCAGCGCTCCATCCCGCGCATCATCTCGACCTCCTACGGCGAGCCCGAGCAAACCATCCCAAAGAGCTACGCCGAGCGCGTGTGCCGGCAATTCGCCCAAGTCGGCGCTCGGGGCACAACCCTCTTTTTCTCGTCTGGCGACCGCGGTCTCGGTGGCACGGATACCTGCTATACCAACGACGGCAAGAACACGTATCAGTTCCAACCCGCGTTCCCTGCGTCTTGCCCGTATGTCACGACTGTTGGTGCAACCATGAACTTCGAGCCTGAGGAATCTGCTTACCGCCCGAGCCGCAATACGACTGCTGGGTTCCGTGATTTGTACAGCAGTGGCAGTGGGTTTAGCAACTACTTTGCGCGGCCTTGGTATCAGGATAAGGTTGTGCCTAAGTATGTAAAGTCGCTTGGTGATACGTACGAGGGGTTGTACAACAAGACCGGCCGCGGCTACCCCGATCTCGCGGCCCAGGGTCTGTATTTCGCGTACTTCTGGAACGGAACCGAGGGTACCATCTCTGGTACTTCAGCCTCGTGCCCGCTGACTGGTGGTATCTTTGCGCTTGTCAACGACGCGTTGTTGGCGGCTGGGAAGCCTGCACTGGGTTTCATGAACCCGTGGTTGTATAAGAAGGGATACAAGGGTTTGACTGATATCACCAAGGGATTCAGCAGGGGTTGCAACGTTGAAGGTTTCCCTGTTACTGAAGGTTGGGACCCGGTTACTGGGTTCGGTACTCCGAATTTCCCTAAGCTGGTTAAGTTGGCGGGAGCGGATTGTGGGTATTAGGTCGAAGATGAAGGTGGTAAGGCGTGTAAAAACCTGTTGGTAAAGAATGGGTTCACGCGAATGAAGTGTTGTTGTATAGTAACTTATTGTTGAGTATCATGTCGTGTGTCATGCAGTGATCATGTGGCAATCCATAATCGCGTGCTCCTCCTTGCATCCCATCCACGCCCCAACGCCGCGGTAATTGACCAAGGCATCGCTCACAAGGCAGCTGGGGTTACTTTTTCCTATTAGAAACTGTTATGGAACCAATAAATGACTTTCTTCAAAGCCACTTTTTGGTTACATAACAGTTTCTAGCAAGAAAAAGTAACCCCAGCTACCTTGCAAGCCCGGTGATCCAGAATGCCTCAGCATGAATAGACCACCGGTCCGCTGTATCAACTGCCGCAGTCGCCACCCCTCCATCTCTTCTCGTACCGTTTCTCGTTACTCTGCACCGTTCGAAGTAGCGACATCGGGGTTGGGATAGTACCACGCAGCTACGGCTACGATGACGTAGACGATCTGTTTCGAATTGTTAGCAAAGCCACTCACTTGTCAACGACAATGAATCATAACTTACGATAAGCATCGCACCCTCCAGATAGTTCGACTCTCCGTCCCTCAAAAAGTTGCCAACAACAACGATAGCCAACACCAACAGCACTATCATGAAGATCTCAAAGTTGAGATCCATATCCTTGCCCATTGCCCATCCGACAAGAACCACAAGCGGGGCGTTGAACAGTGCGGTTTGGATGCTTGGGCCAATGCAGTGGAAGAGCGCGAAGTTGATCTGGCCATCCCATGCCTCATCAATGGCGGTGAGGTGCTCGGCGGCTTTCTCAACGAGCGGCAGCATGATGAGACCGAGGAACTGGTCTGGCACGCCATTCTCGACTACGTCTTCGATGCGCTCGACGAGGAAGACGGCGAGAAGCGTTACGATAGCCAGAGAGAGGATGAGCGCGACGACGCACTCCGTAAACGTAAACTTGGGCTTCGCAAGATCTTCATGGTGATCCAGATCAGCGTGCTCGTCCGCCTCAAGAACTTCATCGAAGAGGGAGTGCTGGGAGCGCGCGTTGTACCAGATGAAGATGCAGAAAGCGATGATGAGGAGGATCGACGTCACCTGACTAATTCTCAAGACGTTGTGCTGCAGGATCTTCTCGGTGAACTCGTGGTGCTTGGACGCTTTTGCGACGGCGGAGCCTTTGAGCGCGGAGTAGTAGGCTGATGGGATGAGTAGACCGAAACCGGCCACGAGGAGGAGTCCAGACCCGACTTCGCTGATGGAGGCGTGGAATTTTTGCGACATCTGGCGGAGGCCGCCTACGAAGAAACAACTAGAGATGTAATCAGTATATGTACCACAAGTCATCATTCCATAATACTTACAGTCCAAGGCAAAGCAGCAAGTTGGTGATGATGGACCCCAAAATCGCAGCCTGAATAACCGGAATGAGGTTTCCATGTTCACTCGACCCATCCAGAGAATGGTGCTTGGCAATCAAGATGATGAAGAGGATGATCTCTACAATCGAACCAAACGCAGTCTCAATCAGGATACCAGACACCTTTGGCATCTTCCTCGCAAACTCTTGGCCCGCGAAGCCCAGCAGATTAGCCACAGGCACCATGGCAATGTAGCTAGTCGCAAAGATGGCAATCGGCATGCCCGGTGCCGCAAAGTGCAGTACGATAGCTACAATGACGAAGGGCCAAAGAAGGTTCGTGTATTTTGCGGCATTGCTGCCAGAGCGCCATGCTACGTTGATGAAGTGCGAGGGGTGGAAGCCCTTGCGCCCGCTTTCGCCATCGGGGTGGATGTGCGAGGGGATGATGTTGTGCAGCAGAGGTGTAGACTCGGTATCATTGTTTGACCGGCTGTTGAAGTGGTCGGATAGAACGCGCGAGACGTTGTGCGAGTTGTCGTGGCCGTGGCGGGCGGACGACATCCTGACGGTACCTGGAGGGAGGATTCCGGGTATTCGGGAGTGAGGAGGGCTGTGGTTGGCCGAGGGCCCTGGAGCTCTGTGCAGCTCTTGATTGGCTCCCCACGGTAAGGTGATGGGCGGGAAGCTTAGGAGAGAGCTTAACAAACCTCGCGAACAGAGATGCGAGATGCGATTGATGCTTCTTCCTGCGCAGAGCAGTTGGGATGGAGGAGCTGAGGAGCTGAGGTACGAGGTTTTGCGGAGAAAGCGGTGACGCGATTCGCGACTGCCCAGACGCGGCTGGGGCTGGGCATTGGCTGAAAAACAAGGCAGGATCGTCGCGGTTGGACGACGTGTCAACCTTCTCCATCTTCACGCTTCACGATCGACATAGCCGCACGTCGCGATATGTTGTCGCAATGAGCCCGCATTTCTTCCGGATGGTGCAGCGCGCAGAAGCAACGTCAACGAACGTTTCGCGACGGCGATGCATAGCTACCGCTGGCGGGAGGGCTGTAAGTGAGATTGACCAGCTAAGAGTACAGCGCAGGATAGGGTATCACTCCAAAGGACGATGATGCATCACAGTCTTTGATGATCTTGCTGGGTATCAGAAAGCGTTGGCAGAGTTCTCGGATCGTTCTCGCATGCCTCGTGGAGCGGATCTTGCTAACCCCAGACTCGCGCTCGTGGTACAGCTGCTGTCGCTACCGCGGCGCACATCGGTTACCTCCCACAAGACACCCAGTGATTCTGCCCCTCATCCAACGGAGATGGGAGATTTGGAAAACAAATTCCAGAACCAGTGGCCCGTGCACTGTCTTTCGACTGAATGGTACAGTCACCAGAGCCAATCTCTGACCTTTGCGACGTCTTATTCGGGACTACCATCGCGGATGAGATGCGGTATGTTGCGCTGCGGGTTCGTGAGTGGCTCGCTAATCACTCGATGTCATCGCAAAACATACTCCCAGAGCTTGGGTACCGCGGTAAGAAATCCTCCCAGGTATGTAGTCCTTATGGATTTCTGAACTTCCTCCCGTTATACAAAACTCTCATGGCTATTATTTCAAATGGACAACCCCACATCAACCCCAGCGAACAACGCCATCCTCATGACGACGTCCCCCGTGGCATGGGGATTCCACGGCAACTACGAGGACTTTGTGAAGAATGAACTGGTACCTGTGGACAATCCACCCACCGATGGAAACTGCGCTATATGTCGGCTCGATTTCGCCCATCAGGACCAAGGAGAAGAGCAGCCATCGGATGAGCACGTCTATGGAATGACGGCCCAAGACAGAATCCTTGCTGCTGCGATCGCCGCAGCAACGGCCGAGCAAACTCCCCCTGGCAACGTCGTACAGATCTGGAAATGCAATCATTTCTTCCACAAAGACTGCATTTGCACTTGGATAGACGGAGACGTCACTGCCACGGCCGCTCGCCGATCATGTCCACTATGCAAGACCGAACTCGTTCGGTACGACCCCCTAGCCCGAGCCAGAGCTGTATGCCTCGAGATTCTCACGCATCAGGAAACCATCAACGGGTTGAACGTCGTATACCGCAACGCCGCTTCGATGCGCGCAAAGATGCAAGGCCTCAGAATAGACATAAACAGGCTCAGGCTCGGGTTCAGTCACGACCCCTATGCTCTATTAACGAGCTCTAGAGATAATATCCGCGTCCGCCTACGAAATCTCATGCAAGCAGCTGGTATCACGGATGAACGATCCTACCTCGACCAACTCGATCAACTCATTATGTTTGGCGGTTACAGCGTTCGTGACAGCGTAGACCTAGTGTACCGGTCCCAGCTCAGCGCGTCCGCAGCAAAATTCGAAAGTCAAAAGAGGGACATACAAGCTCAACTCCAACCCATCTACACGAAGCTCGACGAAATAGAGCAGATTCTTAAGGAACTAGCCGAGGTGCTATACCAAAGCTGGGGCTATTCTCCCGCACACGCATCTGCCCGGCTGCTTGAAGACTTCGGCACAGCTGATCCTGGTGAGATAGGTCCCTGGCTAATGGCTCATCTCGATGGGCAGTCGAATGTGGAGATTGATCTACACTTTGTGATTATTGATGCGGAGTGGATGCGCAAAAAGGCGGCTTGGACTAAGAAATGGTTGGACCCCGCGGAATATGGTGTATCGCCGGTGAATGCGGGAGGAGTGGAGGACGAGGGGCATGAGAGTACGGTTGGTACGGCTGGGGAGGGAGGTGGGTTGGGTGTGGTGCATGTTGAGGATGTGGATGGGCGGGGGGACGGTCAACAGCGAGATAGAACGGAAGAGGGTGCGGGTGTTGGATATACTGAGGACGGTGAGGAAGAAGAGGAAGAAAATGCGAGCGTCGTGTATACTGAGAATGTGGACGAGCAGGAGCAAGATCAAGATGAACTCTACCATGACATGGCAGAGATGAACTTGGGGTCTCGAGACACGCCTCATGAATTCTAGCCATTAAGGCTCAGAGTCGGTTCAGCGGCGCGGTTGCTTAGTGGGGTTGGTCGGGGTGAGAGAGGAAGTCGCCCGATTGGGTTAGTGCGCAAACGAGTATATTTCCAAACACTGCCTCCGCGATGCAGGCTGCTGCTTCTTCCTACTTTCGCGTCCTCACATCAATATTTGCATATCGATTGCTTTGCAGATGGGGCAATCTCCCAGTGGTAAGCAGGTGCACGCTGACGACGGCGATGGCGATGCACTGCGTCTCTCACCTCAGGCCGCGCGATCTCCTGCTCACTCACCCCAAGCCATCCCACGCCAGATCAAAGCGACTGTATCAATTACATCACTACAAGACCACGATCGAATGAGCAGTCAAAGTGCTCACGCGACGGGAGACACAGACATCGACGCGTCACTGCTCTCGTCGCTTGTTGACCCTACCAGCTTATCCGTCGCCGGTGAGGCCGCCACTGGCGCCGCGCAAGGTTCTGGCGTATCTCCGCTGCCATCATCTGGCTTCGGCAGGTGGGCAGGCAACAACTCAGGTCTCGGACTCAACGATGGCTCGGTATTTGGGAGGCCGTCTTTAACTTCTAGTCCGCCGCCCAACGCGCCGACTGGTCCACGATCAGCCAAAGTAGTCTTCCAAAAAGCCTCTCTGAAGACTCAGCCCGTCTCGCCATCACCTTAATGACACACGGACTTCCACTCATCATGCCCCCCATGTATCCCCCTACGCAAGCACAAAAGACATACCCGCCACCCCCGCCACCAGCACAAGCATACCCGTGCTTCTTCCCCGCGCCAACCCCACCGCAGCACTCTCGTCATCATCACCATCACCGCTAGGCTGATTAACAGACTCAGCAGGCACACGGCTCCCCTCAAGCACATTATCGGGCGCGATGCAAACCACGCTCGTCTTCGCCTTCCCGTTCGCAACGGACGCGACGACAACAGGATGGGGACGAGTAATATACTCGTCGTACATGGTGAAATTGTCCAACTCGTGATCGTAGCTTGAATTGCCTACACCGGCGGGACCGTAGCCAACGAGTGGGGCTGTGTGGTAGTCGGATGGAAGTTGGACGCCGGTTGGGGGGACGGTGCAGGTCATGTTTGTTGTGTTGAGGGTGCCTCCTGTACACAAAGGCGGGTTAGTAAAGCACCGAACGCATAGTAGAGGCAACTTCGAGCTAAAAACCCGACGTACCGATCATGCCCATGCTACTCGAGAAACCCGATCCACAAATCTCTTTCATCTCTGTCTCGTTCAAGTGCGGTGGCGGGCATACGAACGAAGCGCGTCCGCTGGTGCCGTTGGTCATTTGCTCTAGCGCGTCGTCCGGGAGCGTTAATTCGCTTTCCAGGTAGTCAAGGCATTCTTGCGGTAGTACGCCATCGCAGCCGCTTTCGTCGTCGCCTTGTCTTACATTATCGACGCCGTGAAAGAACCACACGCAGGTTTGGTCGAGGCTGTTGGGAGGAGCGCTGAGGTACACCATTTGCTGGGCATCGAATGTCCGGCTCCACCTGTCTGGATCGCGGAACTCGCCGAATGTGACGGAGATGCGCAGGTCGGAGACGTTTGCTGTGCCGCTGCCGTTTACGGGGTATTCGTAGTGGTCGCCTAGACGGTTTAGGTCGGGGCAGCTGACGTCGGAGCTGGGGTGAATTTCGCTGCTGTTCTGGGCAAGAGCTGAAGTGGTTAGGAGGGATGCTGAGATGAGGGCGCTGCTGAGGCGGGATGATCGTGATGCCATGGTTGGAATGTGGTTGTCAAGGTCGTTTGGTACTAAGAGTGGTGATGATTACGTAGAAGAACGAGGGCTTCAAGTTGTCTTTGTACATCGTAAGGCCAACCACAGTGTTGCACCGACGGCTCTGCATCGCCCTGCCGAATTGACGTCACATCGTATTCAGCCTTGTTTGTTTCGCTGTGGTGCAACAGGACGCCTGATTATGTGTTGTTATTCGCGGTCGCGGCTATGCGATATTGACGCTAAGCCTGCGATTAACGTAAAATAGTACCACAGGAATCAGCCGCCAAGTTTGTGGTCGACACGCGATGCATGCACAGCCAGACGTTTCAAAGGCTTGTACGGATCGGGGCCGAAATGCTGTGATCAGGGCGAGTTGTGTGGCTTTGAGGTATGCCAAGCTGGATGTCACGGCTGGGCTTTACCCACAAGGCACGCCTTAACCGTCGGTGGTAATGGATTACTATTCCTGCGAACTCAGGTCCAGATGCGCATCTAGGAATTGATTTGATCGTGTGGGCGACGGTTCGATGGCTAGATCGCTTGCGGAAATCATTGTGCTTTCCATTAATGATGTGGTGGTACCTGGCGCTCACGTGACGTCGCAGTTCGGCATGCGGAAGGAACCTTGGAAAGCTAAGTATAGCTTTCACCGCCTTGTTCTGGTCAGATTCGGGCTTAGAAGGAGCAAGTGAGTAAATAAAGTATAGCAAAGCTGCATGAGCGCATGATTGATGGGAAAGCGATGCCATCAAATTCGAATGTTGAAGTTGATAGGATACATGCAAGGAGTGAGGTGCAAGGTCGACAGCGGGGAAGGCTTGACCTCGCGAAGTGTGGGGGGCGCTAAGACCGCCTTGGCCTCACGCGACTGGCCGCCTCTATCGCTGGAACTTCATCACTATCTCCCTATCCCACCTTTGATAAGCTCATCGACGCGCATAACAACTCGCGGTCCTCGAAATGACGAGATGTGTGACCGACTATCCTTTCGAGTTGCCAGTGCGCACTCAGAACGCTTCTATACTCCGCCAAGGCCAGTCGAAACAGCATGTCGCGCACGATCCGCATAGCCGCTGCACAGGTTGGCGCAGTCCATCGCACTGACATCCGTGAAAACACAATTGACCGACTCGTCCGTCTGCTCAATCAAGCCGCTGAACAAGGCGCACAAGTCGTACTATTCCCAGAATGTACTTTTACCACCTTCTTCCCTCGTTATCTCATCACCAACGAAGCGGAACTCGAGTCGTTCTTCGAGCACGGCGATGTGACTACAGCGGAAAACACAAGACCTATCTTCGAACGAGCTAAGGAGTTGGAGGTCGACATCTGCATCGGATTCGCAGAGGCAACAGATGACGGTGACCACTACAACTCCTGCGTCTACTATCACGCCAAGTCCGGGTCTATTCTGTCAAAGTATCGAAAGGTGCATTTACCCGGAGATGTTGACCCTTTCCCCGAGCCCGATGCAGTCAACCAGCTTGAGAAGCGATACTTTAAGCCGGGTAATTCAGGGTTCAACGCCTTCCGAGTACCTGGCCTGGTGGAGACCACACCTGAACACGGCGAGCCCATCTTCGGCATGATAATATGCAACGATCGACGGTGGGCAGAAGCTTGGAGATGCTTGGGTCTTCAAGGCGTCGAACTTGTTCTCGTGGGCTTCAACACGCCAGGTTTTGCTCCACAGATGTGGGGTGCGTCCCCCGATGTGAGTCCAGCGGAGGCACGTGCTGAGGCCATCTTCCATCACAAGCTAGTCATGCAGGCCCACTCGTACACCAATGCGTGCTTCTCCGTCAGCGCAGCGAGATGCGGGCTGGATGACGGGAAGTACGATTTAGTAGGAGGCTCGACTATCATTGGGCCTGATGGAAAGATCATGGCTGAGAGCAAGACGGAGGAGGATGAAATCATCGTCGCCGATTGCGACCTTGATCGATGTCTGCCTGGCAAGACGCGGACGTTTGACTTTGCGAGACATCGGCGGACGGAGCATTATGGTATTCTGACTTCGCAAACGGGAGTTGTCGAACCGCCGCGACTAGCACAATCGGAAAACGCGCATCATGAACCCAAGGCTACAGCGAGCGATGGGAACCGTAAGCCGCTGGCCTCCGTCACAGGCGCCAAATCTTCAAAGCACATTCGCATCCTCCTCTGCAACCCCAACACTACCAAATCAATGACAAACGCCTGTCTAGAAACACTCAAACCAACACTCCCACCCGACGTCACCGTTTACGGCTTCACAGCCCCCAAACCATCGCCATCAGCTATCGAATCGAACTTCGACAACATCATGTCCGCAGCTGTCGCCGCCCGAGCTATCATACCCGTTGCACATCAGTACGACGCATTCCTCATAGCTTGCTACAGCGATCACGCACTCATAAAGGTCCTTCGTGAAGAGCTCTCGCAGCCGGTAGTTGGTATTATGGAGGCCTCGCTGTTCGCTGCACGAACGCTGGGTGGACGGTTTGGCATCATCCCAACAACGCGACGATCGCAGTATACGCTGGAGGACTCTGTGAAACACTACGGTATGGAGTCGTTCTGCGCTGGTGTGAGAAGTTGTGATATCGGGGTTTTGGAACTTGAATCGAAGCCTGAAGAGGAAGTGCTTGGAACCATGTGTGACGTGGGCAAGAGGTTGGTTGCAGATGGTGCTGATGTGTTGACGCTTGGGTGTGCCGGCATGACGAACATGAAAGCTGCTGTTGAAGAGGCGGTTGGAGGTCATGTGCAAGTGATTGATGGTGTGCTGGCCGGTGTACATCATCTGGTTGGTCTTGTTAGACTTGGGATGCAAACGGCTAAGAGGGGTATGTACGCGAGCGCGGAGATAGACAGAGCGAAGAGGCCAACGTTGGTATTGAATGCGTTTGATACATGAACGCCTGCATGACATCCTCCCTAGGGTCGGTGTAGCATGAACACCACGTATATATCCTCGCTCAAGTCCAGCGCAAATTCGTATGTGCCAACATTCTCTCACGTATTCAACCATCGTTCAAAATCGACATGGCCGGAGAACAACCTTCCGAACAGCCTACGGCTAAGCCTCTGGCATCAGAATCCGACAACATAGAACGCTTTGCCGAACACGTCAACGAGCGGAAGAGAAGGCGTAACCTGTGGGGTCAGTACGTGGACGAGCAGTCACGCAAGAAGTCTGACGGAGAGAAGCCTGTTCATACACCAGATCCTTCTCAGTCTACCAACTCGAAGGCAACGCAGACTGATGATACGCCGTATGTCAAAGAGCAGGATGTTGATGGCGCCACGGGAGTTGGCGATAAGGACGTGGAAGGAGCGGGCGTAAAACTGGCAAACGAGGGTGGAGATGATGATGGGTTTGTTAAGACGCCGTGTACTGGTGGTGCGTCGGGGGAGCAGGATAATATGGACTTGTACGAGCCGTGATGCGACAATGATAAGACTGTTGGTTGTAACACGTTCAAACGGCCTATCTTGGCCTGCATAGCCGTTTGCATCCGTCAGTTACACTAGTGACACTCATTCAGCGAACGACAGCTGCTATTGGACCTGGCATATAAATACCGCTTTTCTTGCCTCTCGTCTGACCTGCCCCACCGCCCTGATCACACACTACCGACACTTCCAGCTTACCCCGAACTTAGCAAGAACATATCCAAAGCTTTAGCGCAATGTCTGAAGGTCCTCCTGAGAAGCCATCCGATGGTGGATTCGGTCAGAAGATTCCACATCCGAGAGATATAATGGGCGAATTCATAAGGCGGAATCCGAATACAAATGTCGTAGATCCAGATGTTCCAGATGATGAAGAGGAGGAGACGAACGAGGGAGAAGAGAGAGCGGCAGATGTAGAAGCAGAGGAAGGTCAACGTACAGGTGTTGATGAGCAGTTCGGTAGCGTGAAGGACAGAGTTCGGGAATTGGAGCGTAGGTCGTAAAGCGTTGACGCAAGCTCTTCCACCTTCACCTTAGCCTTAACCTAAGATTTAAGACTCCCGCATTTTGCAGAGCAACGTATCAACAAGGCTTGACAATAACTATGCGGAGGTCCTGCAGAGATCTGAAGCCCTCCGCCAAATTGAAATCCGATTTTACGACTGTTACGACTGTTGAGAGTTGCGCATAAGATTAAGCTACACATGCCACTTCTTTACCGGAAGTAAGTCGGTGCCGTAGCCTTAGCAGCCATCCAAGCCTCATCCAAAGCCTTCACCACATCATCAGGCAACGGTCCCTTCTCCAGATCCGCCAGATTACCTTCCAACTGCTTCAAGCTGCTAACACCAATAATAACACCGTCGTTTCCGCCCTTAACTCTGGTCTTCAGTTCAGAGTGGTGAACGCACCACCGCAGCGCGATCTCGAGCAGGGTCAAGTCATGCTTCTGGGCAGCATCTTCAGCGATCTTCAGAGCCTGGAACGTGGCGTCTTTGAAGTAGCGGTCGCGGTACATGCTTCCGACGCGGTCTGCTTTGGTGCCGAAACGGCCTTCGTCGGGCTTGATGTCTTTGGATTTGATCTTGCCGGAGAAGAGACCGCCGGCTAGGGGGTTGTAGATGACGATGTCGATGCCGTATTTGCGGCACGCTGGGATGAGCTCGGGTTCGATGGCGCGAGCTTGCACGGTTAGACAATGCCATGTGCATGAGAAGGTAGATACTCACTGATTGCGTTGTACATCGCCTGGTAGATGGTCGGCTTCACCCAACCCCGCTCCTTGCAGATGTTGTACACCTCTGCGACTTCCCATGCAGCGAAGTTCGACAGACCCAAGTTGACAAACTTCCCCTGCTTGTGCAGCTCATTCACAGCACCGAGTGTCTCCTCGAACGGCACGGAATGGTCCGGCGCGTGCAGGTAGAAGATGTCAACGCAGTCCGCCCCCAGCTCTTTGAGACTAGTCTCGAAATGCTCCTTCAGCCTATCAGGCTTGTGAACACCAGCCTCATAAGGATACACCTTGGTGGCGAGAGTAAAGCCACGGTCCTTCCACCCCGCCTGGCGCGTCCATGCTTCTTGCTTGCCGCCAACGTACATGCGCGCCGTATCGATCTCATCGTAGCCCTGGGACTGGAAGTAGTCGAGATGCTTAGTAAATTCGTCAAAATCTGTGATGCGCGCGCCGCTGGTCTCGTCGGGACCTGGGATGCATTAGCCATGGTGTTGGGTGGTCGATCTTCAAAGCTTACCGAATGTCATCAAGCCGAGGATGACTCGGTCTTTGGGGTTCTGCGCGATAAGAGGCATCTTGGCTTTCTGTCTGAGTTGTGCGGTAGTACGGAGTAAGGATTAATGATGGAGAGCTTCACGCCTGCCGTCGTTGTCGCGAGATGACGACAGCGGGGTGCCCCACCCGGAGATAAAGACGCGGAGATATGCGGAAGAGCCGAACGAACCTTCTTCATTGATGGATGTCGATACACAAATGCTGCGAGTATCCCACTCCCTATTGCTTCGACTTGTACCTCAGTCCATTCCAGCGAAACGCTTCCAAGTCGTTGTGAGCCTTATCTACGTCAACATCCTGGTCGCTCTCGAGCCTTCCGGGTTTAATCCACGCCCATCCCTTAACGAAGATGGTCTCCTCTGATGACATCCAATGCCAGATCAGAAGTACTGCCGCGGTAGTTGGTAGAGAGGCAGCCCAGTAGATGCCAAAGCTTGGCTGTATGACCTTTGGCCCGTCCCACTTGAGTAAAGGCATAGCGAAAAGAGTAGCGAAGAAGGTAGGAGGCAGAAAGATCATGGTCATGATCGCGATAGTCTTCATCGAGTAACTGTCCTTTCGTGCTGCTAGTGCGATCTCCTTGCTACTTTTAGCATCGTCACGCGTGAGTAGGTTGAATATCTGGAGTTCACAATCAGCTGCTGGTGCGACGTCCTGGATTGTTTGTTTCAACCTACTACAGCCTGCTGCGTGCGGCCACGCTCTTGGAGATAAACTGCCTGCAGCTCGCCCGATTTCGTCTGACCTTCCAACATCGATGCAGCGACAAGGATATCGTCCAATGGCATTTGAACGCTGGGAGTGCTCGAAGATTGCGCAAGCGTCGAATGAATTGGTGACAAGGGTTGGGCTGATACAAGGTCGTTGAGGATTGCTCTTACAATGCAAGCGTGCCGGGAGACATTTGCAAGTGCCGTAAGTACGAATCCTAGCCGCTTAGAATGCTTCATTAGCTCATCCGTACTTGGAGGAGAGTCGTGCAGCACCTCATGCCATGCGCCATGCCCAGTGGTAACCTCTATGGATCGAATGCGGCCCAGGTTTTCGAAAGCAGTGCCTTCGATCCAACGGACCGTTTGTATGGCACACACGAAGGGACAGAAACGCGCGTCGCTTATAAGATCCTTGTGGTGAATGACGGTGTCTATCACGCTCTTAAAGATCTGCTGAGGATACTGGGAATGTTCTCGGGGTATGAGCACGGCTTTGGTGGTCGTCGCATGAGGGTCGTAAGTCCACAGCATCGTATACGACACGGTATGTAGGTAGCAAGCATACTGCGTGCCACCTTCCTTCAGTCGAGGAAAGAACCCGTATGTCGAAGACAGTATCATGCCAAGCCAGTACGGATCGTACCCGAAGTTGTCAAAGATCTCCAGAAAGGTTCGCCGGTCGATGGCAAAGACTCCTTCGAAATCGCGCTCCAAGCTTATCAGCCGCATAGATGCTGTTGCTGTCGCGTCGACGTTCTTGGGGATAGGTGTATTGACCTGGTCACATATCTCAGAAGTCTGGGACCAATGAACATTGGTTAGTTTGACGGTTGTCTCTGCTTCGGTATATTGCGCCACGGTTAATAGCGAAATTCTAGCATCGTGTAGTTCGGCACCTTGCTTGAACTTTTGCTCCGACAGAAATCGCGCTCGCGCTTGCTTTCGTAAGCCGTTCATCGAGGTGGATATTCGTTCTCAGCTGAAGAGGCGGATTCAAGGTAGCAAGCTGAGTTGGTCAAGAATAAGAAGGTTGAGGAACATGCAGGCGGCGTGGCAGGGCAATTAGGTCGCGACAACATTGTGGCTGAGCCATTGCACTGCCTGGGGCTTCAGCTTCTCTCTCGACCATCCATTCTTTTCACCTGCATATGACATTTCTGACCGTTCGACTTCTTTGCGCTCATCAGTGCACCGTATCTTGTAAAGCTTCCGCAAGATGCGCGCGCGGCACGGGTGAAGACTAGCGTGATTACATAGCGTGGGTGGATGCCTTCGGCAGGCCATCGGAATGTTTCCGACATCACTCTTTCTTCATGTCGCATTCCATCCGCGATGTTCTCAGATCATCTCTTCAGTCTCTCCTGTATGACGCAACATATCATTGACGCGAGTTCATGCCAAGCCGCCATGCAACAGCCCGACACCGAACTGACAGGACTCGTGCAGGTGCGATCGGAACGAGTCGAGAGCACTTGATCTCGGGTTCTACCGCATCCCCACCTCTTGTGGGCGATCAGCTTCATCTCTTCATTGGATGAGTCATCGTATAGCATGCGACATGTTCCAGCCCAGGCTGCTCTCAATACTCCGGCGCCGCCGATATCGTTCTGATGGTGTCGGTCACGGCAATTGCAATATAGATTGCTCTGCCTTGCTTCCGAATGGTTCCTCGATTCATTGGAAACGCCACGACTTGGTTGGGAGAAGGCGTCTGCGCGCGACTATTGGCCAGCTATCTCGGACCTACCAAGGCTCCGCGACGCGCGCGAACTGCTTGCAGCAAGGCGTCGAGGCGGAGCGTATGTCTCGCGAACGCCGTCTGTGCTAAGGACGTGCAAAAGCAGGAACAGCACACTCCCGCGGCCGTGCAACCCTTGAAGGCGATGATGAGGAATGGCTGAAACCTTGCGAGGCATCGCATCGTAGCCAGCATTCACAGCTCGCTTGCGGCGGTGGGGCGCTCTCGCACCAATGACGTCGCTGATGGGCCGATAAGGATAAGGAACCCAACATGTTGCAGCGCTCGGCTGGTCAGGCGGTCATCATCATGCAGCTAACCTGCACCATCATGCACCATGCTGCAGCTAGCGATGCCCATCACCCTCGCAGCATGGCCGAACTCTGCACCCAGGATCGTCCCGCAACCGTCCCGCCGCTCTTCTGTACAGCACAGGTGCCACGTAGCAGCGACGCAGGTACGCACAGAAGCCGCACACAAAGAAGCATAAACGTCGCGGGCAGATCGCTGCAGCTTATAAGACTGACAGCCGGCCCTGCGCTGGTGTTCCAGTGTTCTACACTCCATTTCACTGCAGACCGACATCTGCAGTACGCCAGACAATGAGGCGATCAGCTGGAGCCCGAGGTGTCATGTGGCCCAGTAAGCCACTGTGTGCAAACTTACGAATCAGTCACTTTCTCGCACACCATCAAGTGGGCTGTGCCCTGATTGGAGCGCAAACCCTCGATACAAGGTACTTTGACTGAATCCTTTCTTGATTTAGCTTATGGCCATGCGTCTATTGGAATTTGGCCTCCACGCCGCGACTGCGGTGCACTTGCTCCCTTGCCCGGCCGGAACACTCTTTGTCTTCACATGATATCATAATTCTCAATCCGCTTCTCTCAAGTCTCCTTCCCTTGAAACGCTAGATTGTTCCTGTCTATTGGCTTGTGTCGCGCGTCTTAAGTATCACCCGCGTCCCCCATCGTCGAATTTAGCTTTCCGAACTTCGGCATCTGCATGCATGCAGTCATCACCTCTTCAGAACCTGGACACTGGACTTGAACCTTAGGCGCATAGCGATCCGAGACTTGCATCTTGATCGCCATGTGTTGGTCCTTCAACTTTGGCTTTCCAGGCAACAAAAAGCGTAAGGACTCGTCGTCGTCGGACGAGAAAAAGAGGCGGGACCGACCGGCGGATAGCGCGCTTCATGGTGAGGGAAGGCCAGTCGCTGCAGAATATTCAGAGAAGCGCAGTTCCAAAGACTCGAGCAGACGAAGAAGATCTGGTGACTCTACCCCGCGATCTCCGCGGTCACCGCGCCACGAAAGAGAGAGGGAGGAGCACCGACCGCGATCGCAACACCAGTACGAAGATGCATACCGGACTCGCGAGAGACGCCGCTCGACACTGGACGTCGAAGTGCCGCAGGTCTATCGCCGTGCAGCTGAGCCAAGTAGCGTCAACTCATCGCAGGAGGCTCTGCTGAACCCACGCCCCCACCGAAGTCAACACCGTCGGCGGCAGCACCCAAAGCAAACGTCGCAAAGCACTCTGCGCGGGCGCGGAGCAAAGCGCGACCCTGTGAGACATTCAAAATCGAAGAAGAACGTCCGACCAGAACCTTCTCGGGGGTGGTCACTCTTTGCGCCCTCCCCGCCAAAGACACCCAAGCGCGAACATCGCGGTTACCAAACCTTGGATTCTTCGCCCCGTAGCAACCGCTCGTCCCGCCAGCATCGCTCCTCGACTGCATCCCAGACAAGTCCAGAGTCATCACGATCTCAGAACCGCCACCACCGTTCTCGTCAGCACGACCAGTCAGCTTCTTCTCCGCGCCAAGCGCGTTCTCGCACACCAAACACAACTGCTCGTCGCGTGCCTGACAGACGGTTCGCTGTACTCGCCGCTACCAACCAGGCGCTTGAGGAAGTCCGACAAGAAGCATTTGCGCAACCCTCCCCACCTCCGCGACGAGAGAGGCTGCGAAGGTATGAGGGCGTTACCATCCCGACATCGCAGATACCTTTCAATTGGGATTGCGTAAGCAGTTCGCAGGCCTCAGCTAGACCAAGCAATCGGAGTGGTGAATCGAGTGGTCGGAGACGGTCGCGTCGTTGATATGCTCGTTCCCAAGCATTGCATCTCGCATCTCACTCAAGCCACGCATGGCTACTGCACCTGGTTATAGTGAACAGGCAGAGTCGACAATAGACCAAGAGGTGGCGCAGTATCGCATTATCGCACATCGTGTAGCGACTGTTTCCTTTTCTTCTCCGCATTCTCTCGATAGTCTTGTAGTAAGATACCCCCCGGCATATCATCGGTAGTTTTGGGCGTTCGCATCACATCATTCGGCTCCGGCCCAGCACAGTCCATTTGGCGTTTTTTGGCAACACAATACCCCTGCATCACATATTCCCGCATCGCATGTAGTTCCCATCGTTGTAATAGTAGAATACATATCTTCGCATTTTGAAAATCATCTTTGTTCAGCATTGCGCTTACCCTTCATTGGTGGAGTAATCGAGGCGCCCTTGTGATAGCACCTGGGCACCTGGCCAGAATCGTGCCATGTGACGTCTCTACCTAAGTAGGTACGCTGAACATGTATGCGGCCATGGCCATGATCTACGCACGTCGCAAGCCTCATATATACGCAAAAGTACGTTCCTATATAAATCCAACCATCGATAAGCTCCTCATCCACCGTCACAGCACGGCCACCAATAACACCCCATACCCCATATGCCACAGTACCTAGGTACTCCCCTCTTCCACCACTACTCCCCATTCACCCTAGCTCCCATACCCATCCCTCCCGCTCATTGGCCACGGAGCATCTTCCTCAGTAACTCACACCTCCATCCCCTTGCTATCACATTACCTACCTGTCTAGGCAACTTCGGCGTCAAGTTCCATTCAACGGATCGGCAAGCGCATGGCACAGTTTCGAAGGGATGCGGTTGTGTTGGGAAGATGCGGAATTGGGTAATGGTAATATGTTGGTGTTCGGGGAATTTCACCGAGGTACAGGACGGGTATTTTGTGGAGCCGGGGCTTGGCGGTGGGGCGGGCTCGTCAGGGGGTAGCTCAAGCACAAGACCTGGACCTGCTGCTGCCTGTCTTCTGGACTTTGCGACGCGATTCACGTTTACACTTTTACTGTAATTTGATCGCGCATGCTTTAACAAGAGTTGATGACTGGATACATGCCAAAACACCCACGATCCTCTTTTCATGTCCACCTCGCCGGCCCCTTAGAATCTCCGCACCACCACGATGTCGCGATCAATGCCTACGATGTCGCGACCAATGCCTGTTGTCGGTCCATGAGCCGGCAGCGTTCGTCACCAGGGCCTTCAACTCATCGAGGAACTTCTCCAACACATTCGCATTATGCTGGGCAATGCCAGCGTGCCACTGTGGGTAGTTCTTCCCCTCTACGACCGTGTTACCCTGCCTGTTCGTGAACATTTTGTAATCGCGGTGGGTAAGAGTGTTCGTCGCTGGGTGCAGGAGGTAGAAAGTATTGTCATCCACCGCCTCTCGTTTTGGGTCTCCGACTGCAGTATTCGCCTTCTTCTTCTTGGATTTGAGACCACAGTTGACCATGTGGATGGCGTAGCCCTTGGGAAACTGGGAGACCTCAACGCTGGCTTTGGAAACTTTTAGCGACGTTTGAAGACACGGGATCTGGTACGACTTACATTGGTTGCTGAACCTGAGCAGCTTACCGGAGACCTTTGGCTTCTCTCTCAGCATGCGATCCCAGTCTGGCGCGTGGTCGAAGGGGACGAGAAAGAGCTTGCCGTCCTTGATGATGAGGTAGTATGATTTTGTGCCATGCCGACGGACGCATACCTTTGTGGTCTCGACCTCGTCGTTTCCCTCTTCACTGGACTCTGCTACGTCTTCGTCAGCGATGGAAGGATGAGGCACTCGAGCTGTCTTACCTTCAGCCTCTTCAGCCTCTTCAACCTCTTCAACCTCTTCAACCTCTTCAGCCTCCTCCTCATCCTCCTCATTCTCCTCATTCTCCTCTGGAGCCTCTACCATGGGCGTAAAAAGCTGCCAAGGTATCATCCTGTATCGAAGCTTGGGATTTTGGAAGGCATCGTTGTCCTTGGTATAGTGCTCGCCAGCCCTTTCAATCTTATCACGGCTCTGCGTTCCATCAATATACTCTACTACCGTAATTGGTTTTACAAAACATCAATCTGTCGTGATTACAATGCAGTTTTGTTTTCGGGAATGGCATGCGGAAATATCAAGGCCTAGCCTGACATCGTTCGCGCACGTCTTGGGTGATGAAGACCTGGCCGTAACCAGTATGTGCCCCAAGGGCCTACTGCAATATCACGTGAATCTTGTCAGACGCCAATGTCTTCATGAACGCGCATCCTTCCTCCATATAGCATCGCATATGTTCTCGTTGTCTACTGTACTCTACTCACTACCTCCATTGCCACCTTCCAAAGCAGCTTCCCCACCATCATCCTCCTCACCGCTCTCCTCACCTTCCTCGTCAATCTCCTCCTCGTCTTCTGCGTCAATGTCATCAAGCTCTCCGTCACTCTGCGTGCTCATCCATATACGTCCTTCCCCGATAATCTTCTCTAGCTTATCCATAAACCTCGGAAACATGACCACATTGTGTTTCGCATAGTCTTCGTTGTGCATACCCTGCGCCCTACCATTGTACTTTCCTTCCCACGTGTCATGCTTGCACGGAGCATGCCAACGATCAAAGGGTAGATGCAGGTGAAACTCTTTCCACTTGATTGTCGCTCTGCTGCTCTTCGTGCTCTTACCTTTGAAGATTTTCCCTTCTATAGGGCCTCCTCTGATCTGTGTAGTATGGCCGCAATTGTTGAGACGCAGGGTATATCCGTGTTTAAAGGCGTAGTATTCGATATGAAAGGGCTCATCGGTATCGTCTTGCTGCAGAAGATCGACGCGTCTGTTCTTGCCTAGCTGCATCTTTGGTGCGCTCGGGTCTTGTAAGTCGAGGATCAGAGTGACCCAGCTTGCATTGTGCTCGTGAGCATAGAGGAATAACGCTGATATGATGTTAGCTTTGTCTTGCCAACTTGCTGATGCGGTATAGAGTACTTACAGTCATCCAAACCTGAAGCTACAACACCGGTGCTGCCGGACGTTGAGTCGCCAGTGACTATCGGGTTAACGTTATCGCCCACTCTAGCTGCCGGAATAGGCCTCTTGAAGTCATCTTCAGTCACCCGCGCTGGATCGTGTGCCTTCGCGTACTCCTGAACAAACCCAAGACGCGCGCTTTTAGGCTCGGATCGCATGATGCTAGGTATACCCTTGACCGGGGCATGATAGACTGTAATCGGTTGATTCAAGTTCTCGTAATTGGTTACAACGCCCAGGGCAGAATGAGCCGCGTTCCGGGCTACCTCCACTGTCATCTCAGCGAATGGCCGGGTCTGGTCCCATGAAGAGTCCCACACTAAGAAGTCCTCGCTACCGGCATGTCTGATCACCGTGGTGCGGCCGTGGACGTTTGCTGGGTTCATCGTGATGTAGAGTCCGGCGATGTTGTCATGTAGCCAGTACTCATCTTTGGCGCCTTCTTCTGGGCCTTTTGTTTTGGCATCTTGAGTGGTATCCGGTTCGGTGGTCTGACGTTCGGCGCCAATACGTTCGGCGGTTTGATGCTCGGCATCCTCGTGCTCGATAGTGTTTTGTTCGGGGTTCTCCATACTGATAGGGTAAATTCTGGTTGGGGCGGACTGACCAGCATGAACTAGGCGACAAGGCGAGCCTCTTATGTCGTGAGTACGGCGCACAGCTTGCACAAACCTGCTTTTCAGCTTGGACATGATTGCGATAGTCTTACCAGTACAAACAATTGCAAAGGCCGTATGTTCAAACCTACTGTTCTAGCAGATCTTCTCCCTCTTTCTCAACCTATTCAACGTCTCCATCACTGTCTTCCTCCTCCGCATCATCATCTACTAACTCATCGCCAACTTTCTTGCACCTCATCATATTCTCCGCTCCCACCATTCTCTCTAATGCATCCATAAACCGGGGAAAGACACCAGCGTTGTATTCTGCCTGCTGTGGGTTATGCGGACCATACGCCCTTCTCTCACGACCAGTCATGACTTCATGAGAGAAACCTGCATGCCATATGTCCTGCGGAAGATGGACATGGTATTCCTTGTAATTATGCCATCTTTTATCATCTCCCCGGCCGGTTGTAGTCCAGAGATCGCAATCGACAAAACGGAGGGTGAGGCCTTCTTTGAAAGGGTAGCATTTGATGACGAGTGGGTCTTCACCGCCCCTGCCTCTGAAATGGATGGTCTTCCGGGTTGAGGTGCCTTGTGTGGGGTTGAGGTATAGTAACATGGTTTCCTCGTCGAGGGTAAGGGTGGCGTGGCTTGTATGATGCTCGTGTACGTGAAGGAGTAGCGCTGAGGATGGTTAGTACCTCACCGTGATGTTATGTATGTACTCCAGTCTACTCACGGTTGTCCATATCTACAGGCGCAGTGATAGCGGGTGCAGAGGCAATCGCTGCGTCGCCGTCTTCTTCCTCTTCACTTTTATTGGCATGCTGAAAGAAGTCTTCGGAGGCGGTCACGTCTGATTGCTGTTCGGTCAGTTCGGGGTTCTCTTCAGTGTGGTCAGTATGGTGTTTAGTGTCCATATCGACGTTGGCGAGAATGATCGAAGTGGTAGGACCGGCATCGGCCTCCTGAGAAGACGAGCTTTATGTACTGCTATCACGATCAGAAGCTTGCTAAGGTCATTTCTGACGCTTGAAGATGTTTGTTGTTGATCAGCAGAGAGCCTGATAACGGACGACAAACACTGGATGACATTGGTGATCATCTTCCCCGCCAGTGTGACGGACGCGATGTCGCGTTGAATCTTCGAGAATCTCAAGAAATCGACGAGCAACATCCATAATGCTGTAAACTGTAGCTTCAGCGTAAGGCCAATAATAGTGTCAAAGTCGTGATGTTGTTACACCCAGGTGCCGCGTTCCATTCCGTCTCCGAGCGGAACAATGACGTCCGCGACTAACCCTCTTCAGGTAACGCGTGACATCGCGTTCGCCCTCTCCTCAAGCGCTCTCGGTCGGTGTCTACTCCGACGCACATGCGCAAGGATGAGTCGATTAATTGCGAGCATTTGAGCATTCCGTCGGATAATTTCGCGCGAGTAAGCGCTAAGAAGGGGCGTAGTGCTACTACCATCACGCAGGTCTACTGTTCTGGTATCTACATAAGTGTGTTGAAGGGCGCCTGCCTGCCTAGGTAGCTCAATGCCGTTGTCACTCCTCATCTTGCGCATGCCTCGACGTTAAGGACTTCGACCACAACACTCGCAAGCATGGCAGGGCAAAAAGCAGAGTTCATCAAAGTGCCGACGGATAACTCAGATGGCTTCCAGACAATGCCCGTAGAGCCTTCAAGGCGGTTGTCAGAATCGGAGTTGCGTATCGAGAAATGCACGCCTGATGATGCTGAGAAGATCGTGAGTTCATCCAGCACCCAACCCATCTGACCTTCCCACCCATAAACCCCATCAAACTAACACCCCCACCCAGGCCGAAGGTCTCTACCTGTGCTTCCCAGATGACTGGTGGGCCAAAAAAGAGCCCCCAGAGATCCGCCCAGCAGGCGAAAACAGCCTCGCCATCCGTATCCAACGCATGGCCCAACGACTAACCCCCGCCATAACCGACCCCCACCATTGCTTCATGAAAGCCATCTACACTCCCACAGGCGAAACAATCGGAATAGCAGGCTGGACGCTCCCCACCAACCCCTCGGTGCACAACCTCTTCCGTCGC
This sequence comes from Alternaria hordeiaustralica, assembly GCF_023758085.1. NCBI lineage: Eukaryota > Fungi > Ascomycota > Dothideomycetes > Pleosporales > Pleosporaceae > Alternaria > Alternaria hordeiaustralica. The sequence goes on along the minus strand of NW_026056812.1, from coordinate 153,657 downwards.
AGCGCCGCCACACATTACTCCTGGGCCGAGACGCAAAACTGGACCGACGCAGATCTCGATCTCATGTGGTCGCACGTCTCTAGCGAGAACTGGAGTGAGCGCTTCGCCAAAGACGATGAGGTAAGGAGGGAGGCGACGGGTGGGCAACGGCATTGGTATCTCGCGCCACTACTTACGTGGCCGGAGTGGCAAGGGAGGGGTGTGGGGAAGAGGTTGATGGAGTGGGCGTTGGGGCAGGCGGATGCAGAGGGGGAGGTTGTGTATTTGGAGAGTAGGCCGAGTGCGAGGGCGGTGTATTTGCATGCGGGGTTTGTAGGGTGTGGTGGGGAGTGGAATATGATTAGGTGGCCGAAGGGGAAGGATGGGGGGAAGAAGGAGGGGGAGGAGATGGTGGAGGAGGGGGGAAAGGAAGAAGGGAAGGAGAAGGGGGAGGTTGCGGCGAAGGGAGCGGACGCCGAGGGTGCGATATGAGCCGACCCCTGCTTGATGGGACGACAGACGAAGCCGCAGGAAGGATACCGTATGACTAACATATGTCACTGTGCAAACCTTGGAGGTAGCTAAGCAGCTACAGGACTAATGAAGAGGAAATAGTCATTCGACCTACTCCATAACCTTACTATCTATCGAACTTCGCTTGTAGGGCGTAATAGCCTCCTCGTCCTAAACGTTGTTCCTCCATCCGTTCCCGATATGCAATAGCAGCCTTAATCCTCTCCGTCCCTTCGCTCAGCCCCTTCCTGAGAGAAGAAACCACATCAATCGCCAGTTGACCCTCGCCACCTAGCGTCTTCTGAAACGCAGGTTGCAGCTCCAGGTGTTGGATCTGAGCCATGATGTAACCCAATATCTCCTCTCGCAGGGCATCACGCTTCGAAGGGGTATCGTGGTCTTGAGTGTTGTCGCTGTTGTAGACAAAAGAAGCCAGGGCGACGATATCTTCGACCCGCTCGGGGGTTGTTACGAATTTTTCTTCCATGCATAGTTGTAGTGCGACGTGGAGCTTGGATATGGCGAGGGCTTTCAGGGCGGGGATGAGGTAGTAGTCAGCGAGGCAATACATCTTGGCGTGGAAGAGGAAGACGTCTTTGTGCTCGTAGTTTACTTGGCCCACGTGTTGCTCTTTCATGTGCGAGGCGACTTCGTCCCAATCTTCTCCATAATAGCATGGACATTGCTCCTTGACGACAAAGCGCTCGTAGGGTGTTGGGTAAAAATGTGGCATATGCCACATTTTTTCAGGAGTGGTTGCTTTGGCATAGTCTTCTTCGCTTATTGTAGGAACCCAACTGTCAAAGGTCTCGCACGATCTAGCCTCCATGTCAGCTTCGACATGGGAGTCGACTATAATATTGAGGTCAGTTTCGCAGGGAAGGACGTTGTAGTCACTGCGGTATGCGTATTCGACGAGGCCCAGGAAGACGTCGCGATCGACATGGGGCAGAGCGGCGCACTTCTCCTGTGCTTCCTTCATAGGTCCGTTGATAAGGCGATCTAAGGGCTCAGATTCCTTTGACATCATGCCGCCATGGACGGTGACGGGCTCGCGGGTGGCTCCTAGGAGGAACGTGAACTGCGCGGAAGATAACATCCTGGAATGTGTTAGCAAGATGTCAAGGATGTTGCATTGTGATATACTTACTCTGTGAATGAGGGTGCCATTGTGTTCGAGGCTTTCGGTAGGTCTAGCGGTTGTACGTGACGAGTTGAGAAGTTGTATGTGTAGGTAAAGGTAGGATTGGCGCCGCGATTTGTAGGCAGCGTGGCGATGCGCAGAGAACTTCGCCCCTTGCAAACTTTGGAGCGACGACAAGGTAGGTATAGACTCGCCGTACCCGCGGCCAATCAGGTCTGTAATGCCATTGGATTAGTGAAAGTATAAGAGGGTTGCAAGTACACAGACTCTCGAAGAGGTTCTTGTACAGTGCAATCCAGGCTGTGAAGCGGTACTGGAAGTGTGAAGCCGACACTTCCCATTCATTCGACACCCAATTGACGAAAGGCCGGGTGAAAGGCATTGTTGAAAGCTGTGTGTTGTGCACATCGCTGATATAATGACACTCTCCGAGGGCGACAACCTGGAAACGTGCTTCCGTACCTTCAACCGCATACCTCTTAACTCTTCATTCCAAATCGACCACGCACGTTTGCAAATCCTTAGATAACAGTAGCATCGTACCTGACGGCATGGAAATGTCGGGCAACAGGCCTTCGAGCACCGCTCTTGAATCAATGAACGCGCACTGCTCACACACGAAGACCTCAGACATCTCGAAACCCAAAAGCTTCCTAGATCTTCCCGGTGGTAGGTGATGACGATGAGCTTGCCGGCACTTTGCTAATCATTGTTCCAGAACTACGTAACCGGATATATGGTTACTGCCTCTCAGGCGTCGGACTGTCGACAGCGGTCGGTTTTGGCAATGCATGCCGAACCACTCGGTCGGAGTACATGCCTTTGTACTTTGGCTCCGTCAGGACTCGTATCCACTTTGTGCTAGTAGAACGCTTCCTCCGGACATTCTATAGTGATACGTCGGTCTTTGCTCCACTTCCCGCCTGTAAGTTACTCGTCGGACTCAGTCGCGATCACGGCTGGGGATCAAACACCAGTGTCGACCTCAAATGGCTAGGCGAGTGGCTGCGTTGTCACCCCAAGGCCGAAGTCTTTATTGAGAACAGGCCGATTAGTCTTTTTGAGGCGATTGATTATGTTCCGTCGCTCTTAGAACTCGGTTTGTGGCTGAAGGATATGGATGCTCTTACCCTACGCGCACAGCCAGTGTCGTGTCATACTCCATCTAGTGTGCGTAGGCACGCGATGGATTGGGTGTTGACATTAGTTATGAAGCCAGAGGCTGCGCGCTACGTATCGTGCGGCAATCGGAACCGGGTGGACTACTTTGGAGGGATATTAACGCGTCTGCGTCTCCGGGGTGGAATTGATGGAGAAAAGATTAGCTCGCTTGAGTTCCGGGTGTCTGGCGGGGATGAAGACTGGCAGGTCAAGATGGCTATTTAGAAAGCGTAATGAGGTACCAATGACTAAGGTGTGTTGTATCTTCGTGGGCTGTAGCCAGAGTCGGTGTTACCATGATGCTTGTGAGTGTGATGTTGTGATGTTGTGATGTGGTGATGTCGGATGAAGAGACGTTCGAGGCCGCCCGCGGAGGCGCGCATAGAACGGCCGGCTAGCCGGGTTGGAGCTGGGACTAGCGCCAATTTGCGCGCGCCAGGCCCGCTCATGCAAACATGACGGACTCAGTCTCGCACCACCACCACCATGAGGGTGCGATTGACGCCGTTGCGCCTCTTGTGCGTCGCCATAACCCTCGTGACCTTCCTCTTCACGTCGCTCGTCTTCCGGCTATGGCGGGGCGAGCGCGGCTACGACATACTGCAGGAGCGGCCCCCTCCCGCTGGGCCCGCGCCCGTCGCTCCGGTGCACTTTGGTGAGGAGTGCTCGCCCTTCACCGCCGGCGTCATGGAGCGCGTCACGATAGTCCTGAAGATTGGCGCCGGGGAAGTCGCGACCCAGCTGCCGCTATATCTCAATCGATTGGGAAGGTGCAAGCAGGACCTGCTCATCTTCTCGGACCGCAAGGACTCGCTCAACGGCTTCGAGATTGCCGACGCCCTCGCCCACCTGCGCCCGGAGTACAAGTTCAACAACCCCGACTTTGACGTATACGACCGCATACAGGCCACGAACAGCACCCAGGACAAGACGGAGGAGGGGTGGCGGCTGGACAAGTACAAGTTCCTGCCCATGATGGAGTGGACGTCATACATGCGGCCCGAGTCGGAGTGGTATGTTTTCCTGGAACTCGACACCTACGTCAACTACGACAACCTCTACCGCTTCCTCTCCAATTTCAACCCCAAGACGGCCCACTATTTCGGATCCCCCGTTTGGCCCAAGAAGAAGACCACCTTTGCACATGGAGGGACTGGCTTCGTGCTATCGCGCGCGGCGCTGGACAAGATCATGGCGCTGGGCAGGATGTTTGGCGAGAACAAGCACTTCCCCGGGACACACTTCTTCGGCGTCGACGTCAAGAAGCAATGCTGCGGAGACGAGATGCTAGCGCAGGTGCTGAAGAAGAGCGGAGTCTCCCTCCGCGGATACTGGCCCATGTTCAACGGCGAGAAGCCCTTCAGCATGCGCTTCGACAACGAGCAGTGGTGCGAAGCCATCATGACGATGCACCATCTCGGTGAAGACGACTTCACACGACTCTCCCAATGGGAGCAAGCGCGATCGCATCCTGAACGGCCGCTCATGTTCGAAGAGCTCTTTACGATGATCGAGCCACACTTGCAGGAGAGGGCCGAAGACTGGTCCAACATGTCCGAAGACGTCACATACCGAAAAGGCAAGACAGCCTCCAAGTCCTTCGACAAATGCCAACGGGCTTGTGCGAAAGACGGCCGCTGTCTCCAGTTCGAACACGACGGCATCGAATGCCGCCTCGGATACTCCATCCGATTAGGCCACCACCAAAGCCGCGAAGGCGAGCGTAGCTGGGTGTCTGGGTGGATGCTAGGCAGGATAAAAGCTTTCAAGCAGGCTCGCTCGCCATGCCAGGGCGCACGTTTCGTTCATTCGAATCCTTGAGCGGGTCTATCGCGACGTAATGGACGACGATATGAACATCTTTCCTGCACGATTTTACGGCATTGTACGGCGTTTGATACCCCAAAGGCGTTTTTGAGATGGCACGCTATTGTATATATTGTGCAGGTTGTCGGCATATACGCCATGGGTTGGAGGGGTCATGGATGTGTTGGCAGAAACATGCCGCATTGCGACGCAGAGTAATGGAAGGAATCCTGCGCAGAGACCCTGCGGCGCTACGATCGAGCCGACGTATGAGGATTTCGAAGGCCGATCTTTGGACGCAACGCCAGCCGCGTCTTGCGATTACTGGCGCATGACGCGCGATCCCGTCGTACCTTACACGAGGTGTTTGGGCCATTTCCACACGTCTTCGACCTCAGTCTACGCTTCCGGTGCTTTCGAAGCTCAACGCTGCTCGCGAAACGCCAAGACAGAAATGATGGCTACAAGCTATTGAAATGAAGGAACGGAACAGTATGTAACTACTCGACGACCGTACTTAATACGACCATAATCGACATTTGCAGCGAGAAGAACTTTTCTGCGTTTCGTTAAAGTCTCGTCAATTGTTACTAAGGATCTAGGATCATGAGGTGTGATCATGCTCAAACGTCACGAGGGATTTGAGCAAGCTTCTCACTATACTTACAAGATATAGAGACCTCCGCGCAGCCTTTTTGACGTTCACAATACGACCACTTTCCACTTTCACCATCTGAGTATGGCGGACACCAACAACGCAAGCGTTCAGGATGAAAAAGGTGATTTCACAAAGTATTTTGTACACAAGGTCCCAGGACTGTACATTGCCATCGACCCCAAGAACGACAACGGTCAAACGTCGGTAGTCAGATACGGCGAGAAGGACAACCGCATCTACCCGGTATGGGACTCTACATGGGACCGGACACCGGACACTATTCGCATGCCGAAATACCAGGCCCTTTTGACCACCAATGGTCCCCACAACGTTCTTGCTATACCCGCACAGCTAGAGCAGACGCTTGCGGTGCATCATAGCCCACCTGGGTGCCAACAGACCACTATTTACATACATCCAATGGAGAGTGTTGACCAACACATTCCAAATTATATGAGGGAGCTGAGTGCACCGGATGAGTCCGAGGAGGAGCTTGCCAAACCGATTCCCCCTTCTGCCACTCAATCAGGTGAGGAGGATGCACGCAGGAAGAAGCTCGGTATCATGGTGAGCTCTGCTTCAGAGCGCAATGGGGGTGACGACCAGGATAAAGGACGCCCATTCATCGACTTATCTGGTCCTGCTGATCCATCCGGTGCTGACTCTGGAGACACCAGCGACGGTGAGTACTATACACTGCCATCTGATACCTCTTCGCGGAGACGGCACGATGCTAATCAAGCTCTAGTACCATTCCTATACGTCCACGAGCACCATTCATCCAACGCAAAGCTAACATTCGGCTCTCAAAGCACCCTACAAGTGATCCGCGAAAAGAAGAAATCCGACGACCTTGTCCTTTACCTCAAAGAACAGGACGGCGACCCACTTCCCTATGTCGAATACTACCGTTTCAAGCACGGCTACACGCTGCGTTTCAATGACTGCGGTGCGACGGTTCAGAAGAAGCGGCCGAAGACCACAGATAGCAGCACCGCTACCACAGAAGGGAAGAAAACGAAGAGCAAGGCGAACAAGGCGAACAAGAAAACCACTGGAGGCGACACGAGTAAGAAGGAACCCAGTATGCCTCAGACCTGGGAGGTTCTGTGGTACAAGGAATTCCACGTCTACTTCCCACCCGACCGCTGGAACACCGGATATCACCACGACACCTGGACGCACGACTACAAAGACGGGTACGGTACATACGACGAAGCGCAAGCAAAGCATAATATAGTGAACTTCCCACTATTCATGGATGAGCTGGAGAAACGTTTCCGGGACGAGAAAGTCGAAGAACAAGAAGAAAAAGCGGGAAAGAGCAAGAGGAAAGGAAGGAAGAGAGAAAAGGCCGCACCGAAGCCCGAACTGGAAGACGGAGAGGGAGGGAAAGTGCAGATTTTCAGGCGCAGGAAGGAAGGAGAGGTGCTTGTTCCTGATATTAGTGTGAGAGTGACCAGGGAGGAAGAGGAGCGGATTATGCAGGAGAGGGCGGGTGAAGGGGTGATCGATGACGGAGATGGGGTTGCGGAAGAGGGGGTTAAGCAAGCTGTAGGGAAGGGAAGAGATGAGGGTGTAGAGGAGGGGGATGATCTGATGGAGACGGAAATGGTCATGGAATAGTAGAAGAGGATATACGAGGGGCATGCCGTGGAACGCAGGGTCTTGGAGAAAGGTTGAACTACTCCAGCTCTCAATGAAGACATAAAGGCACAGACACGACTGTGATATGATCGAGTAGAATGTGAAGCATTTGCAACAAGTATGTTGCCATGGGAAAAAGTATTGGCGCATGTTCTGTCTATCACACTGTAATCCAGCTGCATCTGGCGACGCAACGTGATCTTCTTCTTGCCAAGTGTTCTCGAAGCATCCCATTTTGGTAAGATGACGAAATGCCGGCTTGGAAGGTGTTTGGAACGAGATGTGTGAAGTTTACCTAGGTAGGGCTGAGAAAGGGACCGGCAAAATCGGGCTTCTAGTAAGCCACGTTCGTCCTGAATTTCGGCACTATGTAGCAGGACGTGAGACCCGTGGATGATCGTCGCTGCCGTCGCACGTGATCTCGGCTACTAATGGGTCGTGGCAGGCACACAAGGCCAAAGCGGAAAATTAAGAGACGGCGGGACTAAACTCTAATCTTTGCGGTGTGCGTGCAGGTTGCTTCGTGCGCATCGCTCATCCAGACTGCAAGCGCTACAAGGGCCTGGGGCGGGAGTTGCAGCTGTCATCTCCACTGCCCGCACTTGTACTTGCTTTAAGTGATCATCCGCCGGTAACTGTTTGGCTTTGTGAAGCCGTAATCAACGACCGTCTATGCTTTATGGCAAGTCTATTGGGTCTATCCAGATATCGTGCAGCTGAGAATGCGCTCGAAGATCAAACGAATCTGATAAAGAAGACCGCGAGAAGCAGACTACATTTGCCTTGCATGTCACTGCGCATGGCATTCAAGATCTGATCCAGCCGCAGGCATCGTACGTTCATTGCCATCTTGATCGTGCCCGGCCCCCCTTTCGCGCATTCCCGAGGTCTGTTCGCTCGCCGTCACACCGCCAGGGCGGTCCTCTGCAGCCTTAATCCTTGGATTGCTTACGCTGTAAAAGTTGTAAGGCCTAAAAGGGCATGTGGATCCAGGCTAAATCGGGTCTAGTATTTGCGGATAGCTCTGCGCAGCACGTGTAATCTGTCAGGGCCAGGGTCCGGTGCGTGTACGGATAACCTTGGAAAGCATGCCCAGGTGCCCAGGTGCTTTCCGAGCGAGCCCTGGAGGCTTCCAACAAGAAGCTTTCGGATGCGCATAAACTCGGATAGTTGCGCAATCCGCGCAAAGACTGTAAACAAAAGTTTCGACAGCAGTGTTCTGGCGCTCGCGCAGGCCAGCATACCCCAGGCTGTCCGCCTCGGTTGGCTGTGGTAAGGAACAGTCGACCGCAAACCAATTTCGCTTACCTACCTATGGACGCTCGCCAACGCAACATCCGAACGCCCTGTGTCCTCCAGTACCTAGCCAAGCCACAACTTCGTCCATGGCGTCAGGGTCGAGTTTCAAACGAGACATGGCCGCATCAGATGAAATCTTTCCACATCAGCTACCAACCCTCTCACATATACAAAGTCAACAGCTCGCCTCATGTGGTAATGCATATCCATTGTCAGCATCGAGTCATAGAATTGGTGTTGAATACAAGGCTCGTACTGAAGCATTATCCGGGATCCGTACTCATGAAACATTTCAGAAACCATCCGATCGATAGTGCGCCGCAGCGGCTTCGGGCTCGATGCAAGAGCCTCCATACAATTCTGCTATCAATTACAACACTTTCATTCCATTCAATGGCTCGGTCGGTCCTGACGCAGATAGTCCGCCCTATATATATGGTCTTCCTCCATAAAATCAGGACATATATGAACATACGGCCTATTCTTCACTCGCCACCATCCTAATCCGCCAACGTCTACATCTCCCCGTGGCCCTGCCTGGATACCAACCTTCTTGGACCGTGCTGCATACCTTTTCCCTTCGCTTTCGACATCTACCACCATATATCGGGCAGGATCTTTGCTTTCATGGCTGAACCTGAACTATCCCATCGGCCTGGTAGTGACTCCCAGGCACCTCATTGTTACTCTGCTGCATCCTCTCATAGCAGTACGTACGGACACGAAACAGCCTATGATGACAACTCAGTCACAGTCAAAGCCCTTTCGACAATGGGACGTATGATCCCAGGTCATAGCGATGACAAAGTCGGACTTGCAACACGGCGGTTCCCAACGAGTCAATACTTGCATACATCTTCGGTGCATGGAACTGCCGAAACATACGAACCCAACCAGACCGGGGGCATTCATTCGAGCTTGGCTGAGAATCTCCACCTCGGGCCGGTTCCACCTCTGTACCCGCAATCTACGGAGGCTACCACGACGCAGAGGCAGAACCAGGCCATATATGACTTCCTGAGAAGGGGTAATGACCCTAAAAACATACCTGATTATGTTGAAACCATCAAAATGATGACCCTTTCCGGAAATCTCCATGATCTTGCCATTATGGCGGAGATACCATCGGAAGAACTTACAAAGAGAGTTGAGAATATCGGTATGTATATGGCGGATTTCTAATTCCAACACCATCATGCTAATACACGTCAGTGGCTTATTCAAGACCTGCCATCGCTGGGGATCCCCCGACGATTAAGCGTGAACCTCTCGAGGAAAGGCTTGACCATTCTCCCACGCACGCGACCGGAAGCCAAGGGAGCAAGCGAGCAAAGATGAAGGATGCGGTGGATGCGACTATCAACAAGCCGTCGGCTCGTGTATACGGATGCCTGGGTGACGGAGGCAGATGTCAGGAGCGAAAACACCGATACTGGAGGTCGAAGAAGGAGTTCGGAATACACTTCGAGACCCACCTGGAAGATTACGAAACGCCTGATGGCTACAAATGCCCCGCGTGTGAGAAGAGGAGGCTATCACCAGGCATCGTCTCCATCACCACCACATCGTTTTCTCACGGTCGAGATCTGGCAATGCATGTATGGTTCGAGCACATGGTCCCCTCGACCACCTCGCTACAACCCCAGGATACTTCACTGGTGGCGAAAGACGGACTACAAGAAGGTTCGACAGCCAGACAGGATCAAATCTACTACTCTAAGCAGGGATCTCACTTCCAGAACACCATCGAGAAGGGGGCGGATTGCGGTGAGCTCTGGGAGTATCCAGACGTTGAATATGGTGAACCTGGTGTCAGCGAGCTCGACCTATAGGCTGTCAACCACGGTACATACGGTGCCGATGCGGCATCTCATACATGATCTTTCTGTTTCTTCAATGCCCGGATGTCTGGGATTATAACTTACCCGGACCGGCGTTTTTTTCGCCTCCGTCATCCCTATACCTTCTTAGTTCATCGCAGCACACGCTGATGGGCGTAACATTACCTACCTAGGCATTCCCGTCGAGGTTTACTTAAGTATGTACAATAATACACTTAATATTGCGCGAACTACAAGCTATGCATTGCTTGTGTGTTGTTATTGGAAAGTTATTGTCATATATGTCGTTCTATCATCTTTGACCTCGGTGCGTTTAGCAAGGCCACACCTCAGTGCTGCCTAGGTTGGTAGAGGGGGCTGAATGAGCGCGTTACCTAAAGTGGCTTAGCTGCCGACGTCATCGTTCCGCTCGGAATCGGAATGGAAAGCTGCACCTAGACTTTGCGCATGTTGCGACTTTCGTCTTGCCATCACCGAGATGTTTGATCTACAGCCCACGATACCAAGTATTCCATTGTTCTCTAGTCACGATGTCTCATCTATACACAGGCCTACACGTACGCTGTGTCAATACGCTCGTTCTTTAGCCTTCTTGCCTGACGAAGAACGACGCAGGACAGGAGCGTGTCGGCCACAGTAACGTACGCCGAGGTAGTCTCAGAGCCTTCCAAAAAGCTCTTTTCAGAGACCGTGGTGTCTCTATAAGAGATGCATGAGGAAGAGACAGCTTCGCCGAGTGAGCATTGTCGTGCTTTGGACCATCACGTTTGCGACCGAGTTATCGCCAAGACGACCACACCGGGCGAAGTTGACCTCTGAGATCTTTGGACCTCTGTGCGTCTTTGATCTGGCGTAGTTTAAGGGTAATGCTTGACTGTTCTTCGATAATGTCGTTCGCAACGACCTGCGCATGTGGAGCCCAGATTATGCTACATTGGCCTAGCACTGGCACGGATCGATGCGATTTCTTAAAACAACCATGAAGGCTATCAACTTGCGCTCTTTAGCTTTCCACAGGCGCTATACACCGAGTCCATCCCATCGAACATCCATCGTAATCCTTCAAAGACCGAACACTTTCTTCCATTGAGTTCCCATATCCTGTAAAGTACACACGACCTCGGTGTACACCGCACTTTGAAGCGCTTCGCCATGGAGGTCATCGTCACAGGAGAAGTCGCAGTATAGACATTTGCGCACGACTTGCAGGTACCGCGAGCCTAAAGTCGTGATCGAATGATGTTGTTCATCAAGCAGCTTTCTCGCGGCGATGATCTCACGGGTTTGAGGCGACCCCTCCAGTTGCGGCGTCGTGCTATCCGTCTGAGCACATATCTCTAGTAGCGCGACGCCGAGTTTAGCTAGCGTCAAGTTGCGGATGCCGAAGTTATGCTTCAGATCAAGAGAGGACTGCTGTGACACACTGTCCGGCGAGGTTGGATCTGGGAAGCGGTTGCTCAAATGCAAGCTGTCCAGTGCATTGGACACATTGTTGGCGTCGGCTTGAGATTGATCCGTAAAGTATGCTACATCTTGGAGAGTCCATGCTTGCGGCAACCAAGAGGTTGAATGATATTGGAGAACAGCTTCAGCCAATTTTTGCGCGAGTGTGATCTTTTGCAGGATCTGGAAGCGTTGCACGAGGTTCTTGATCGGTAGTGCTCCTTGTCGCCGGTTACAAGAAGGCACATCGTTGGTCGCGAGCTTGCTGGCATCGTAGAACATGAAGCGGGTTGTTGGCTGACTCTTCGCGACTTCAAGAAACCCCACGCAGCTATCTTGACATGCCGATGTAGATGAGCGCACTCTCGTTACATGACAGCATACGCTTTTTGTTGTCTTTAGATCTAGCATGACGAAAGATTGTGCTTGTGTTGCTAACGTGTGGCTTGTCGGTGTTGTTCGAACACATTTAATGTCATCTTTGGGATCATTGATTCGGACTCTTTTCTTCGACTTGGCTTTGATGGGCGGCGTCGGGGTCGTAGCTCCCGACGCGTCGTTGATCCCACAACGAAACGCGTTCGCTAGTGCCTGTGGAGGTAACGTTGGAGCCGTACACACCGCGAGGGATGTAATGGACCGAATTTGCAGCCATATTGGGACGTTGCTAGATGGACTACACATCGTCGTTAGTCAACAGCGCTTCTACTTCCTTTCGGGTCGCGAAGAATATCCGCTCTGACATACTTTTGGAATGCCGCATTCGGCTTTGGCTGGCAAGCGATGACAACGTCGAGTTGCACGTTATCGTACTCGCTTTTGGCGTCGAGCGACAACTTCGCCTGGTGTCCACTGTGAGAGGTGTTGGTGCAAGACCAGGAGTCATGGATCGACTCTCCCAATTGTTGTGAGGCGACGCGGATCTGCTGGTAGCTCCTTGGCACGGCTTTGCGGATGATGCAAGCCGAAGGAACATTGCGACGCTTCTGCATCTTGCGCCTCTGCTTACACAACTTGCCCAGCGACTTATTCCATCTGTCCAACGAATCAAGCTGTCGGAGGTACTCGTTCTCCTTGCGAGCTGTATTGAACGCGTTCCAAAGCTTCCGTGCGAACTCGTGTTGGGACTGTTTTGCGTTACCCAGGCTATTCTCGAGCTTGGACAGGCTGTTCCGTGTCTCACGGAGAATATCGCGTTGTCGCGTCGCGATGCTCTCGCATAGCTCGTAATCGTGCTGCATCAAATCTCGCAGCCGCTGTTCGATCTCCTTTCTTTGTTCCTGCCAGCTCCTGTGGGTCGGATCCTCCATCATCTCAGAGACATCGCTCGGATGGGCGATGGCAGCCTGCAGCAGATGGCGGCATTCGTTGCTAAAGTTCGCTGCTGCTACTTCGAATCTCAGCTGGATGTCGTATGCAACTTCCGCGTGTCGTGAGAAGGTCGCCAATGTGCGCTTGGCTGTGCCGTATGACTTCAGAATCTCGACAACAATGGGCACAACACCGAAAACTAGACCTGCGATTTCGATACCGGACATGGTGTGAAAGATGAGTCTCAAAAGACATGGGGGTTGATGAGTCTCGGGATGCGCACTCTTCCAAGGTTGATTGAACGAGGCGCAGTTTGGCCTCCAATGCGATAGGCGCATACCCCTCCAATGCGCAGCCCGTTCACGTGTGGCTTCTCAGCCGTGTCGGCATCCTGGCAAAAGCAACATGATCTCTCTCAGCTGGTGCGCATTTCCTATTCCATTGTCTTCCCGCCTTTGAGCATCTACTGACCGTGCCCGCTGGTAGTCGGCGCGCATGCTTCCACCAAAGAACCGTCGTAATGCATCGGCTGCCGACGAAGGCGGCTTAGAGAGGGAGCCCCGGCAGGCTGAAATGGAACGCACGCAAGACACCTCGTCGTCTCCAGCGAGTGAGCTAACCAATTCGCCTCCAACACAATTGCCGGCAAGGGCTCCGGGCGCCCATACCTTCTCCAGTTCTGGTTCAGAGAACCACCTACCGGTCGCTTTCGGTCGCGCAGGCAAGATCGCTACTCCGGGGGCTTTGCCTACAGTCACTTGCACCTTTTGGAAAGATGAAGGCTGCCACTGTTATCAAATCGAGACTAGGGGTGTCTCCGTAGCTCGTCGCGACGACAATCGTATGATCAACGGCACAAAGCTGCTCACATTGGCTGGTATGACAGCAGCACGCAAAGGCGCTTTGCTGAAGAGTGAGAAGACTAAACACGTGGTTAAACTCGGGCCAACACATTTCAAAGGCGTCTGGATTCCGTTCGAGCGTGCCTTGGAATTGGCGACCGCGGAAAAGGTCGTCGACTTGCTATATCCCTTGTTCGTGGATGACATCGGGTCACTCGTATATCAGACTTTGGATCAGAAGCTCACGCCTTATATCGACTCTCAACCCCAATTCGAAAACGTGAAGGAAACGACTGGGAGTAGCAAAGCTAGATCAGCTCACTCTTCTGTGAAGAAAGAGGAGGACGAGGATTCACAATTGCTCGCCCTGGACACTGTGCAACATGTCGAACTCCAGGAGCTAGGAATTCTTGGGTCACTATTCAAATCTCTCACAGAGACGCTGGGACTCATCATGAAGGAGTTCAGAAGCCAATCTAGTGATGCCGCGCATTACATTTCTCTAGAGTCAACCTGCGCGACTTTGTTATTCTGGGGCACCGACCTTGGACTGCCGCGAGGCGAGCTCGACGATGTGCTTCAAGGCTCTCCCCAGTTGCGCAACACTTGCCTGGCCGTTCTTGTATCCATCTCTCGATTTGTGAGCACTTGTAAGTAGACTTCACCCACACCACTATGTCGCCTCAACACTTACACGAGTCAGCTTTGATAAACCTTGTCATCAGTGAACATCACCGAAAAGAGATTTTACAGTCTACCGATTTTGCGACTGCCCTGGAACAAGTCACGGACATGATTGGTCGACAACATGATTACGCTTATCAGCCCGAGCAAGACGCGGAGACAATGTGTCAGACCCTCCGTACGAAGATTGATACACTGGTCATGTTGGCACCCAGCCTGGAATCGCCGGCGGAAGAAATTTTCGACGAGGAGAAGCCTCGTACTATCCAAGACATTGGAGAAACCCTACCGGAACAAGCCTACGCTAGCAGTGTTGCAGAAAAGTTCCCTTTTGCTCCACCAGAAATGGTGGCACAACTTGGGAGGTTGAACTGGGATCGATATAATCACATCCTTCGTCTGCAACGGGAAGCAATGAAGCAGGAGCTTCAAGAGACGACTCTCGAAAAAGCAAGAACCATCTTCCACGACTCTGGTCTGGGTACCTCGGTACCAGCCCAAACAATTGCGGGAGTAAAAGCAGAACCACTTTACGAGCCCTCAATGGTGTCGAGCAGGGCTGAGGCAAGTCACAAGCGTGTGCCGCCATTGCCAGCCCAAGCGCGGGCTGGCGAGCCCTTCACATGCGAGATCTGCGAAAAGCAGGTACAGTTCCAACGAACCAAAGCATGGAAGTGAGTTGACCTTCATTGCAACACTCCAATTACAACAACGCTGATCATGTCGTTCTAGAAAGCATGTGTTTGATGATATACTCGCATACGCTTGTTTCTTCCCCGAATGCCACGGAACAAGCGTCTTTTGGGAGAACGGCGAGGGGCTGATGAACCATCTACAAGATCAGCACGGCATGGACGCCCGAGTCTCAGAAGTGACATGCCCTTTGTGTGTTGACTTTACTTCGGGGAACCGTGATGTGTTATCACTTCATATTGCACGTCATATGGAGGAAATCGCACTTGCAATACTACCTTCCGGTGTCGACTCGGACGCTGAATCGGCGGATGACGAAAGCCATGACAGCAACTATATAAGCAGCCTAGATACCATCTCTGATGTCGAAGCAGGAGAAAGAGAAAATGAATCACCGTCGGATTCATCAGACGCTGTACACGAAGACTCTATACCGACAAACCTAGGTGTTTCCTCTCAATCTCCTGCGGAAGAGCTTGGAGCATTCGAAGGCTTGAAACCCCGGTTTGAAATTGTGCGACAAGGCGTGGATGCTGTTGATTGGATTGCATTTGAGTACTCTCACGATGGGGTCAAAACAGATTATACCCTTCGACACGACATCGAGAAAGTTGACATCGAGAGTTTACCTCATGGATTCAAGATAGACAACTGCATCTATCCTCGGGCCCTGGTTCCAAGAGATCAGTACAAGGGTGATGACCAGGACAATGAGAAGACGTGGAACGCTATTGGCTGGGCGCTGGCTGAACTGAATCCGCCCCTTCAAGGACGCCGGGGAGTACTTCAAGCAGCAGTACGGCTTGCCTTTGACGGGTTGAAGACCAAACTGAAGCCTACTGCTATTCATCGTACGAGACAAACGGCGCGTGGTTATAAGTCTGTGAACTCTTTCAAAAACACGTCCCTTGCAGAAAACTCGCATGATTAGCAATCTGTGAAATCGTCAAATAGCAAAACCAATTTTCTAGGTGGGGTGATGGGCAGAACCTCATGAAGCATTCATGGAGAGACTATCAGGCGTGAGATCAGCTTTTTAGAGGATTGTTTAGGTTCTCCCGTTTGCCGTTGGCTTTTGATAGTGCTTTTCTCTTCATTAATATATCTGCGGATAATGTCCACCCATGTCGTTGCTCTCTCCCCGAATTGTTGAGGTTGATAACGGCCGCTACGATGTACTGCACAGAGAACTTCAATCCTTCCATTGTGGAACAATTCTGTCTTGACAGAATGGATTACCCTAGCTTGCGAAAACCGCTGTCTAACGCATTATCACAAGCGCGGACCATTGCTATCTCATATATGATGCTAATTTGTGGGGGTGACATGTGCTAACAACGATACTAAAGCGCCATGCAACTTCATTTGTAGTCTTCGCGCTACATCCCCAGGAATTTCCACCACTGCGCTATCAATGAGTTGCGTTGTTAGATCCAGGCGTTGCACCGGCAAGTAGAGAGACCATCGTCGCTACAGTCTGAAAGCACGTGTCCAACACGTAGTATCATGACATCCGATTACCCTCATCTCCCACCTACTTCCCGGAGCTTTTACGCATACTTCCTCTCCTTCCTCAGCGGCGCAACATCCCCGTCCGCCCGTCCAATCGCCAACCTCCCGATCTCACCGCCCTCTTCGACATCTCCAAAACGTATGCGCACGTCCTTCAGCAATCGCGATCGATCAGCTGCGTCGGGATATGTGCCCGTCGCCGGTAAAGCTACGTAAGGATTATCTCTCGCAGCCAGACTAGAGAAGTTCATGAGCACGTCTGGGCCGTGCGGGAGAAAGGTGCGGAGGTAAAAAGGCACCAGGCTCGCTCCGATGAGCACGGTCGACGAGACTATAAGCGCAATGACCCAGCCGAAGTGCGCTTTGAAGACCTCGACGTTACTGCGTCTTGTTCCTGTACTCGGACATGCTTTTGCTAGAGTTTCCGCGTTGCCTTGATCAAATGAATCCATGCTATGGAAATCATCTTGATCTTGATCGTACCAAGAGACATTTGCATTTGATCGACGGGTGGATGCGTCAAAATTACCCCTGAGCGAGGCTTTGCCGTTCATTGTCGCCCAATATGCATTGACTACCTGACTGAGACGTGGGACAATAGTCTTATAATCCACCACAACGTCCTGCAGATTTACAATGTTTGTGGGGTTTACGTAATAGTCCTGTGACATGTGATACATGCTAAGGAAGCTAGAACCGGCGTCGTCGTCATACCCGTAGAACGCGTCAGTTGAGCCATCTTCAATAGCCATATTCACAAGCGCAGATTCCCAAGGTGTGTTCTGGAATCCTACCAGCGGACCCAGTTGGGTATATGCTGGCGGTGGGTGTGCGAGGCGAGAGCGTCGAATACGAACCACAGCACAGGCATCATACGTAGAGCATGCGATTTCAGCTTCCACGTACGTTGTCTGAATCGTACAATCCCAGATGAGTCCCAGTAATGAGTTGCTGACAATGACGAACGCGAAAGGCTCAACTTCATCGGGAGGGATCTCGGCACGGCTCGTGACATTTTCGTTCCAATACACGTACCCCAGCCACCTTGTGGTGTTGAATGTGAACTGGGCGTCCCAATCGTCGGAATCATCGAGGTATCGATCACATTCCAGATGAAAGTACTTCGCCTGGATCGTGGTGGAGTAGTCAATGAACTCCGGTGAATTCATTCCACTCATGGGAACACCAATGAACGAAGAGTAAGATTCCAGAGTGCTGTTTTCTGTACTGTACCAGCCTTCATCCCCGAGAGGGGATGTGCTTTCGTAATGCTCGATCCGAGGTACCTTGACGTGACCCCAGGTATCGCGTGGAGAGCCTTGTGTAGTAGTCTGACTCATGAGGGCAGCGAGGTAAGAGCTGTCCAAGGTGGGCTTGAACAATTCGTAATCAGGCAGCCACAGCCACGGGCTAGGCACGATGTAGAGAAATTCCGCATTTTCAGGAAAGTCTTTTGGCCCGTAGCTTATCTGTCGAAAAGATGCTTGACCGCCCACAGGAGACAGTATCCATATAGCTATGAGACCGACGCCTACATAGCTGATAGCTCGGAGTTGCAACTGTGAGACCACGGTGCTGGTGAGCGAAGAGCTACTAGCAAGTGTGTCCAAATTGCCGATTCGTTCGCCTTTTCCAAGCCTCCAAAGCAAGATCGCAAACGTCGCTCTCCCAACCACTGAGGCAAAGAGTATGGGATAGATTGTCGGGCCCTAGGCAGGATGAGCGAATGAGCTTTCTGACACGCCCGGATACATACGAACCCATATTGAAGCTTGTTTGATCCTCTCAGCTGCATCCTGGTGGCGGCTAGTGGGTTTACCGTTGTACCAGATGACGAATAGAGCAAAAGCAAGAAATGTGAGTGAGAGAACCAGTAGGAGAAGATCAACAAGAATCTTCCAGGTGGCACTACCAAAGGATATCTTGACGGGTCGCGGTGATGTTGGCCACCCGAGAGGGAGGTCAGATTGCTTCTCAAGCAGAGGGGCATTCGGTAGCTCATAGTTCAAAGCAGTACTCGGTACTCTCTCGCGTGAGCTGCGGAGACAATCGTCTGAGTTGGCGGCATCTAGCTCGCAGTGGTGAAGGAGTTCCAGCTGGGGTGCATCGGTACTGATCTGCGACTCACGACGTGTTCGTTCCTCGCTGTCGGCGAAACTGAGTTCGATATCAGAGGTGCTGAACTGGTCCTTGTTCTGCTGTGTGGCCGCCATATCCCAGGAGCAAAAGCAACAGGGCGATAGTCAACAGCTTGCAACTGCAGAGGGTGCATTATGAAAATTAGCTTGTAAGCCCGCGGAACGGACTAGACGGCTTTTATGTACGAGCAGCATAACAGTGTTACATAGCAACGCCACAGCCGCATCTTTCGGCTGTCAAGGCTGTATCGAACCTCGGGATAAGTCCTATTTGGGTGGCATTTTGCGCAGCAAAAGCAATGAGCAACAGCTAGCCGACTTACTTGCAATCTGCGTCGTCTCCAATCAGGATATCAGATGCCCGGAGTAAGTGGAGTGTGTGAACATTTCCAGCGTAGCAACAGTAGCGTTCGATGTAGCCGCCTGTCACAGCCCACCGCCCCACACGATTACGGCTCAGAGATTGCGAGTCAGATGCCCAAGGCTCGCTGCGCAGTACCTGGAAGACTGACTGGGAGGCTTACAAGCTGTGTCTATCCGTGAGGCGTTGACATGCGGCTGCGACAGGTTCGTTCGGTTATGAATTGCGCAATTTTATTTGCGACTTGTTGTGGAGTAGGATTCGAGGGTGCATAGTGGCGCTGATGTGGGCCCTGTGCAGCCGCCCGGGTGGCAGCCTGATAATCAGGCCTCCAGACTCCCCGTGCCGCAGCGCCATACAGTGATGCCCTCAGTGACATTTTCAACCGCAGCCTTGCTTAGGATTATGGGCACTATAACGCCAGATCAGCCAATTAGCTAGACTTGCTGAGTAAGGTAGATACAGCTAGTCAGCATCTGCTACTTTACGGTTGAAAACATACTGGGGACACGATAAGTAGTACACGGATTGCGCGACTCAATGCGAACCTCAGTATAGATCATCGTCAATGGAGCGACTCAAAAGCCGTCAATAATGTATCAAAATCCCGGAGTTGATGCCAATCTAGCAAAGCGTGAACGGAAGATGTGTTGGAGGTCTTGTCAGGCGCCTCCTCAGGGCTGGAACGCAATCACGTGATGCTTGGCAAATGCAATTGCCGAACCCCCGACAATCTAGATCCTTCCATTTTCGCTTCCGCAGCAGCTAAATCGCCGAGCGATGCAAGGCGTCCCCCCCGAAACCTTCATTGTTATACCATCACGACATAATACTACTGGATTCACGACGACGGACTGCAGACTGCGCTCTCACATCATGTCGCAAAAAGATGGTGATCGGTATTGCTCGTAACGCGAAACCTCCTGCCTGGCAAGAGATGGCAGGCTGGTCATGGGCGCGCGATAGGCTCTGTCTGGCCCAATAACGCCACAAGTGCTATCCACGATATGCAGCCCCCGCGCCTTTCGAAAGGCTTGTACGCGAACTCAGCTGTCTTCAGCTGAGACTTTAGCTCTCCCAGCAGATACATTGTTGACATGTTAGGGTTGACAATGCCTCCATTCTGGCCTTCTTCAACCTCGCTTCCGAATCACTCACGCAATCTTATATCCTGACTACAGCAACTGGCGGCTAGATTTGGACAACGGATACGTAATATGGCGATTGGATGGCAGCCCCGACTTACGGCGCTACTCTTGTTGTACGGCTTGTGCTGGCTTTGACAAACTCTGATCGCTAACCCGCATGATCAGGCTACTCTTCCAAGTTATCAATATTGCGAGCGACATAGTGTTTTTCAGGACGAAGGTAAACCTATCGCCAACGAATCTCGAAAATGAGCTACCTGAGCCAAACCCTGGGCGGCCTCTTGACGCATCATTGACCAGCAAAGCGAAGAGACTTCTTATGAAGGCTGATATAAGTCGAGTTCTCATCCCGCTCCTCTTTACTACACTGAGTGTGGTAATAGTATCTGTGCTCTTCTCTGGCGCAAGCGACACGTATCGCGCCACAGAGAATGCATGTAGCACGAAGCCGGATGCCGACATCAGTGGTGTCGGCGTACGCGCCTCTATCTGGGGACAAATTGCAATGCTGATCTTAATCAGTAGCTCGGGCCACCTCCATAAGAAAGAGACAGCAATCAAAGAAGTCGCAGGTGGCCTAATTCTCACACATGTTTCCCTCGCCATCGCCATCATTGTGCAGATGTACAAAAAGACATTGACATCCGTCGATGCGGCGATCGGCGCAGTCATTTTGGACGCCCAAAACATCGCTCTACTCATTCCTGTCACTGCCAAACAGACCCTCGCAGCTCGATGGCAGGTGCTCATACTTATACCAGCCCAGATCCTCGGTCTAGTATTCCTGCCAGTGCTGGTGGTCAAGTTCACCAAGGGAGGCTTCGCATCGCAAGACTGCAAGTGTCTTACTATCTTCTGGTGGTCCCGGTTAAGCGATTGTAAGGCCTTCTCCGGTAACGAGCTTTCTCTCTTCTGGATCTATTACACGCTTCGTTGGATGATGTGGATCCACTCGTCCTTCCATTCTTTGTACAACGCCGAGTGGTTCCACAGATCTGAGAAAGAAGGGCGCATTCCAATCTTGAACCGCGATGGTACAAAGCCAAAGACGTATTGGGAAAAGGCTATAGCTCTAGCGCGTGAACTGCGGGATTCAAATCGACAAGTAACAAAGGCTACTCTACAGGCTGGCCTGCTGTATAGACAATACTCTGCGACGATATCAGTATCGTATACGGCATACGCTCTATACTCGCTCACATCTATGGTAGTTGCCGAAGTTACCATTGGAGAGTACAACCTCCAACCAAGCTCCAACGCCAACTCGATCGGTCAGATAATTGCCGTCGTGGTCTCGCTCGCTACTCTCCTTCGAGTCATTTGGAGTTTCCAGAGCCTCTATAATGACGCTGAGAATAGTTCATTCCCCGACTTCATCTTCTCATTGCTTTCGCGGTCCCCGTCAAGTTGCTGCTTCGGCTCAAATGTAGAAGAGGCGAGCGAAGATCCAGCTCCGATCTTGTCGAGACTAGATGAAGAAGAGCGTGGGAGGATATCAGATACCGATAGTGGACATGATGGCTCAGGAGGATCGCTACCTCCGCAAACTCCCGCATTATCTTCACAATCATCCCATGGAGCGGTTGGCCTAGCTGATCAACATCTTGGGCCCAATCCTGGATCACCTCACCCAAGTAACAGCAGAAATTCCTCCGATAGCACCAACTTGCCAAAGACGCAGCCACATTTGCCTTTGGGACAGAACGGTCGAGCACAGCGACTTCCACCGAATCGTGCAGTGCCACAGCCAAAACGAACCGACTCCTACGGGCCAGCATACCGATTCGAGTTCCGCCAGCCATTCCACCTAGACGCTGTCAAACAGCTCTTTCTGCCTACAGTCACCCAATATCTGGAAGTCCGAAGAAAGGCGAAGGCTACAACTCCAATGAGCGAGCATCCGGTCTCGCTCTCTACCAAACTCCCGAACCCCGATCAGCCAATGGCTTGTACACCACCACAACAGCCACAACAACATACGGGTAGGGAGGAACCTCTTCCATCGCCCTTAGTCGTAGAAGTACCGCATCCAGCAGAAACTTCGACTTCCGACGATAACCAACACCCCGTCATGATTAGCGGCTCGCCTCTCGATTTAATAGGCGCCGACATGATACCGAAGACAGAGCCCCTGAACACTTCCGATGAAGACCCAATTGGCATCAGTCACCAAGGTTCCTGGAAAGATGGTCGTCCCTATGTACACGTTGAGGAAGATAAATATGTACCTATCCAATCAGGTCCTCTCGAAAAAACAGAAGTATCGTCAACACAAGAGCCTGGGGAAGATAGTCCAGCGCCAGTCTCGACATTTGGTGATGGACGGATATTCCCTGCTAATCGTTTTGTTTCCACTTATGATCTTAACAAGAGGGGCCTGACGTCAAAGACAGAGTACCCTGATATCGCAGACCAGTCAAAGGGTGGCGGAGAACCACAAGAACCGAGTGTGCAGATTGAGAAGGGTCGCGCATCAGCATTGTCTATCATTGCAAACGATACAGAGTCAGAGAAAGACGGCTCTCAGACGATAGGCCAGTCTGCAAAGTCGATTGAGCCGGTCGATGAGGCCTTTGCCAAGTTCAAGGATGCCAAGAACGTGATCGCCAATCCCCTCCAAGAAGCGCCTGTGCCGACTGGTATTTATCCATGGAACATACCCGCGGACTCTCGTTCAGGCTTTCCTCCACACGAGAGCTTGGAGCTGGAGCCAACACAATCCTCGCCCAGTGACATGGAGCCGTTTGCGTGGAGAAGACGGAGACGAATGCAGGCGATTCTTCGTTGGGATTTTGTGCTTCATGAACTGGGAATTCTATCGAGAAACCCATCAGGAGGACAAGGCAGTGTCGGTGAAACTAGTCAGTGTTCATGCCCACAAATACCAATCCAGCTAATAACTTCGTAGTAGAGGCCACGCTACCCGAATGGGAATTGCCTCCCAAGGGACTCCCACTCGACGACCTCATGTGTAAGACTATCCTTCACTGGCAAGCAAGATCGCGTATGCCGCGATGGGGTTGTCCAGGCAGGGATGGAGCGTGTGGACTGAGCTACATTGTCTGGAAGAACTTCTCAACGTTTGAGGGACACTACACATGGGATCACGCAGAAAGAAGTTTTCGTCAAAAATGCCCTATAGGGTGCTACGGGTCCTGGGAGACGCACACGAGATCATCTGCTCGAAACTACGAAAATGGATGTATGCTCGCACGGCACATCTGGAGCAAGCATTTGTATAGAGAGGAATTCCGCGACCCGTCACTGCCACAAATGGCGAAAGCAGATCAGGCGAAATCGGCGGAGTCTTCAAAAATGGCTCAAGAGGCCGACGCAACGACCGAAATCCAAACGTCTAGTAGTGAAAAGCAAGGGAAACTTCGTGCGCCTGAACTAGCGGCCACTGACAAGTCCGACAGGGTCGGGGGTAGACTTCACCCGCGCACTCCTCCAAGACTCGAGAAGAGACCTAGTTGGTGGCAACAGCGATACGGAGATCTGGAGCCCAAACCTGCGGCTGGCAGCGAGGGGGACAAATGGCTCAGAGAAATGCGCCTCTAGATTACTCTATGGTGGCAGAGGACTGAGGTAGAAGAAGATCTACGTTTCCATCCCGCTATTTGTACGCCGCGTAGCACATTTGTGGAGAAAGAAACGCTTGTGTGCTTGGGTATCGAGACTGGTTGGGGCTCGAGCAGGCGCGGTAGTCGCAGTGGTAGTATCTTGTTCTGGTTTTCTTCCATTATGTGGCGGTGGCGCATGCGTAGTATGACACGATAACACAATTTACGAATTAAAGTAAGGAAAGCAGCGGACAGATACTTTGCATTACAAGAACTAAGACTTTATTCGCAATGAAAAGAACCTCGTGCTGCCAACCAACCCACTCTCGGTTCGGCAGTAATACCAAAAACCACGCATCGGCGCTCCTTACGCGCAGTAGCAGACCACCAAATGAATCTCCATGGTAATCTTACACAAACCCCCCAACTTCCCCTCCCCCTTCCACTCTCCACCGTCACTTCTTTTCCCCATCCATCGCCAGAATCCTCTCATAAAACTTCCCAAAACACGCGTCAAACCGGACGTGATCCTCACGCGTTCCCTCATCCCCCCTCGCAAAAATAGCATACTAGCGCTTCCTCTTCTTCTTCCCCTCATCCTCACTCGCCCCCTCATCCCTCGCCTCCTTATCCTTCCTCGCGGCCTTCTTATCCAACTCATCCCAACTCTCTCCCTCGCTAAACTCATCTTCACTGCCCTCATCACTCATCTCCTCACTCGCATTCTCATCAAAGTCGCTCTCGTCGGAGGATTCATCTGAGATAGCGAGTTCAGACTCACTAACTTCAAACGCAGACTCCTCTTCTTCCTCGCCGTCGCCTTCGTCGTCAGTTTCGTTCGACAAGAACGACCAACCGCCATCGGCGAAGAACTGGTGGGGATCCGACGTAACGGTCTTCATAATGGTGGCCCAATTGAGGTTGAGGGGACCCTCTGTGAACGGGATATCGACGCTGTCGAGCCAGTCTTTGACGGGGTCGAGGGACTCGACGGGGATGGTGTTGATGTGGACGGGAGGCCGGTTATAGTCCTTAAACACAACCACCATGTCGAAGTTCCTGAGACCAAACTGCACGCGTTCCAAGTGCACGATTTCGATTTCGGAGAGGGTGAGGCAGGTAAAAGGGGGTTCTGTGAGTTGGACGAGGCAGTCGGTTGTGGGCTGGACGAGGACGGAGGAGCGGGATGGGACACCGTTGAAACCCAACTCGCGGTAAGGGATATCGACGCTGACGTTCTCGTTGCGGGCGGCGTCGGCGATTTTCTCGGCAAAGTTCTTGAATTCCTTGTCGAGGGCTGCGCGGCGGCGGCGCTCTTCTTGTTCTTGCTCGAATTCTTCTTCGTCGCCGAACTTGTGGCGCCGCTTGCGGTTGCCTGTCTCGTCGAATTGCATCTCTGTGGCTTCGCGGACGAATTGCACATCCTTTGTCTTCTTTTTGCCCAACATTATTGGGTTCTTGAGGTGGACGTGGATGATGACGATGAGCTCGTGTTGTGAGGGTTGGAAGAAGAGGTGCTTCATGTTGCTGAAGAGGACGTCGATCTTGGCTGTGCCGTTTCCGTGGACGTAGCGCAGACCGTTTTGGTGGATCTCGACACTTCCCGGGATGCGCTTGCCGTCGAGTGCGGGGCGGATGAAGATGAGGTCGAGCATGTGCGGCTTGCGGGTCTTGAGGGGGATGAGCTTGTCTTGCTCAACGACGTCTTCCATCTGCTTCTTCTCAGTCTCCCTTCGCACAACGTCCTTCTTCAGCTCTGTGATGTCCTTGGTGATCTGGTCGATGCGGTCGACATCGTGCGACTTGAAGGTCAAACTACGGATGAAGTGTGCGTTGGGGTCTTCAAACGGCTGGTCGTCCTTCCGGCCAACACCTTGACCTGGTGAGAGGAAGTTGATGCGGAGAGATGTAAAGTCCGCCTCGGGGGTGTGCGATGCGTTCTTGATGGTGTGAATGTGGAAGGGCACGGGTCGGCCCATGATCGGCAGAAGAACAGTGAGGTTCTTCTTGTCGACTACGATCTCCAAGTTGGCGACCGAGCTAGGGAACTGGTTGTCGCGCTTGTAAGATTCGAATTTCTTAAACTTCTTCTCTTCTGTGCCGTTTAAGGACTTCGCGCCTTCGCTGTACTCGGCAAGACCCTGCTCCTGCTTCTTGGCGTGTAGCTCTCTTTGATGCTGCCGCCGTTGCTCCTCCTTCTCGGCATCTTGGTTTGTTGTTCGCTCGTGGCGTGTGCGGGTCTTGGTGATGTTCGTCTGGGCGATAGCTGGGCGCTCCTTCTTGACCTTCGGCTTGGCCTCTTCCTCTTCGTCATCGAAGAAGAACGAGACAGCGTCCAGATCTGAGGTAGTGTCCTTGGTGAAGACTGCGCAGTCGCCGGCGCTGACACGGACGGTGTCTACCAAGACGAGCGAGTAGTTCTTGCTCTTCTTGTCCTGCGGCTTGCTGTTCTCGAGGTCCGCAAGACCAGTCTGAACTACCAAGGTCATGCCGTCCTTCAGGACACGAGTGTTCTTGCCGCTCAGGAGCAGCGAAGAGTCCTTGTTCTCGGTACCGATACCGTAACCGAGGTTCTTGGGGAAGTGCTTCTCCCACTCTGGCTTCTTCGACTTGAGATGCGCGAGTGCCTTGTTGTAGACGTCCTTGGCCACCACACCGTCCTTGATCGACTTGATGACCAGGTCGTGAATCGCCAGAAGCAGCTTGTAGGCAGTCTCCTGCTCTTTGTTGGGCCCGACCATGAATGTGCGACCGATCATGGCGCCGTATGTCTGGTAGCGCAGACCGAGCACAGAGATGATAACGCCCGCGTGCAGGTTGTTCTCGTCGGGCTCGGCCGCGAATTTCAGATCGTATGAGCCGCCACTCTGGATGGTAGGCTGCAGGCACCAGTCCAGCTGCATTGAGTCGAATGTCTTGGACAACTTCTGCTTCTCAAAGAACTTGGCGTCGTCGATCTTGTTGGAGACCTTGTCGGCGAGGGCGCGGTGGGAGATCTTCTTCTCGGAATCGAGGATGTCGGACATTTCCTCGACGAAGTAGTTGGACATGAGGGCGCTCGAGGCGCGGGCGGCGTCGCGGATGGTTCGCTAAAAGGTCAGTAAGGCCAGTGCGGAGTTGTGCGATCAGACTTACCAGCTCCTTCTCGTCCTTGACTGACAATGCGGCGTTGGACATGATGGAGGCCAGATCGACCTGGTCCTCCTCTTTGAAGCCAGCCTCGTCAAAGGCAGCCTTCCACTCGTTCGCAAAGGCGTTGTTGGCGTTGTCCTTCTTCAGCACCGCCACCTTCTTGCCGGCCTTTTTCATCGTCTCGAGACATGTCTGGAACTGCTTCTTGTTCTCTTCGGCGTCCTTGCCGCGGACGAGAATCTCAACCGGCACCTTGCCACCTTTGAGCGGTTCGAGGTAGGAAGCTATCCTCATTAGTGAATGTGCTCAAACTCAAGTCGTGGCCGCAGACTCACCCTTCTTCTTGGTTGTGACAATCTGGAGGAGGTCGGGGGTCAGGATGAAGAGCGTCGCGGGAAACTCGTAGCCTAGCAGCCATAGCTGGGTCTCATCAGCTCACTGTCCGTTCATCACATGTCGATATGCGCAATCTTACCTGGAAGGCTGCGGGCTTCAAATAGATGCCTGGCTCACTCGCCTTGCCCACAAGAGTCGCGATGGAGCTTGCGCCCTGGAAAACAGCGTCGCCTGAGCGCTTGTCGGCCTTCCACTTGGTGACGAGGGCGTTGAGGCGCTCGTGGAATAGCGCCTTGTCGATGACAATGTCGTTCTCCGCCATGGCTGAGGATGCGCTGAAGATATCCTCCAGGCGGTTTGGCGTAGCTGCGAGGGAGAAGGTGGGAGAGAGAAGGCAGCGATGAGAAAGTCGCGAAAGGATGATGCGACGCGAGGTACGCGCTGGGGGCCCGTGCACCTCTCAACTCCACAATCATACTAGCGCCAACCTCACCTAGCAAAGCTCTCTACAGCTGGCATTAATAAACCCCACATCTTCCTAGGCAACACTTTTCAACGTCACGTTTTCTTCTTGTACATACTTTGGTCATCTTTTGTTGTTGTAGACTCCCACATTTTGGTCACGTCCAAAGTCACTCCCATCTTGTGACCCTCCCACGCGGCTGCCTCATCCACCTCAAAACCCTCACCACCCCACCCATGCGTCTGCAAACCTCCCCAACCACCAACACTATGCGATGACGACCGGCTCCAGTCCTCGCGCTGGAGTCTCTCTCCGAAGCGATGTCTCCAATGACACCACGACAACTACGCCCGATGCCCCGCAAGCCCCCAACAAGGCACCAGCGACGGGTGTACAGGCCGCTGGTATGCGGGCCGTGGCAGCGAGGATGGTCGCCTTCTACTTCCGAGCACCAGTCAAAGCTTTCTTTAGGGGGAGGATCGACTACATGAGCTATGCGAGGGCGATAAATCCACATGTTATGGCGGATGCGAAGTGGTCGTGGAGGATGACTACGCCCGCGGTTCTGGCGCATGCGATACGGACTGAGGGATGGGGGTTTATACCGAAGCAGGTGCTGCCACCGCTGATGGCTAATACTTGGTATGCAACCTCTCTCTCTCTATCATGCTCATACTAATAGCGAGATAGTATCGGCGCCGTCCTATACACAGCCTATCTGCATTCCCTCTCCGCCCTCCACGAACCCTCCTCCCACCAGACCAAACGCGTTTACCCACCCCCTCCCCCTTCCATTACCTTCACCGCAGGCTTCATCGGTGGCTCATGCCAGTCTGTTATTGCAGCCCCTTTCGACGCCCTGCAGACCCGTTTCCGCACCGCCGACATCCTCGAAGGCCGCCACAAGACAATGTGGCACTACGCCGGGCACAAACTCAGATCCATCGGCGTCCAAGGCATCTTCGCGGGGTGGTCTCTCTCCTTCATGAAAGACGCATTCGGCGCCGCCGTCTTCTTCGGCACCTTCGAAACAGTGAAGAGCCAAGCTTACCTCGAATTCGTGAGCCGCTACTACGGAAGTCGGACGCGCGACACCCTCCTCGAGAAATCCATCCCCTACCTCCAAGAAGACCACGACGACCGCCCCGTCATCCGCCCCCACTACATGCTCGAACCCATGTTCCTCCTGCTCGCCGGCGTCTCCGCATCCATCACCTCCCAACTCATCCAGCACCCCTTGACCGAAATCCAAGACGTGCATTACCGGCGTCTCGAAGCGCTGGACTTCCAGGCACACCAAGACAACAAGCCTAGTCATATCGTCCGACGCTACTACCACGCCTACGAAGAAACGTTTGCTCAGTGCAAGGTTCTAGCCAAGAGGGTCGGCGGCTGGAGGAAGTATCTCTACAGAGACTTCTTCATGAGCACGATTAAACAGGTTCCCAGTACCGCGGCGGGACTTATTGTGTTTGAGATTGTGAGGCGGAAGTATAGTTTTGAGAATGAGGAGGTTATGATTATGCATGAGGATGCGAGGATTCTGCTTACTTGAAGAGGTGGGTGGTGTACGGGCAGGGGAAGCAAGACAAACAGCCAACATCCCGCATCCCGCATCCCGCATCAATTCCCGCTCGGGTGCTTGGGTGGGGTGTACGCGATATGGTGGTAGCACCTCCTATGTGGGACAAGACGAGTGACCTCAGATCATCTTAAAGGAAACTCGCCTTGTCTTACATAGGAGATGCCACCACCATATCGCGTACATGTCATCTAAACCTCCAGATGGCTATCTAGGAAGCTTGCGAGGAGACCGGACGAGAGATTGAACCTTGCCCACCCACCCGGATCTCGCCTATTCCCGGCTGCTTGAAGGTCAAGATTGTAAATGGAACAAGGAGGAGGGTCGTCGTCAGTCTCAACCTCAACGCTCCTGCTCAGCTTGAGTAAATCCGGTCGTTTGCTCCATACGTTCTCGGAAGTTGCGTGACATTGGCGAAGTGAATCTTCCTCTTGACAATGTCACGCTACTTCTGAGGGGGTATGGGAGAACTGGCGGATTTACTCGGGCTGCGTATTAGAATGTAGTGGGAGATTGGACTAAGAGGGAAGAGGGCAGAAGTAGTAGAAGTAACCGCCGACGTCTCTTCCAACGCTGCTACTTAGCATGGGTAGATGCAGTCGTTTGTTGCTTTTGTTCCGAGAATGTGAGGAACAAACGACTGCATCTATTAGGGCTGGGTAGGAGAGTTGGTGTAAGGGCTGGCTGATAAGAAAGGGAAGGATAGGGCAGTTTCGCCCAAGAGGAGAGGGGTGTTGTTCGCAGTCTGAGAATTGTTTGCATATGATACCCAGATACAGAATAATTACAGTCGTAGACTTTGTATGTACGTATAGGATAACATAACTCGCATCGCACCATCACACAACCACCGTGAGCGTCTTGTCCCCAACACAACAGCCTTCCCCTCAGCCCAACCGCCCCTTCCTCAACCACCCCAAAGCAACTCAAATACCAAATTCAGTATTACCCACCCAACCTAGCCAACCGCTCAACTCTTTCCCGTTCCCTCTCCGCTTTCTCCCACGTCCTCTGCGCTTCCTCGGCCCTTTCTCCCAACCTCCGCCCTATACCCAACATCTCTAAACCGAGTATATACCACACGAACTTGCGGCCGAGATGCCATTCACCGCGGAGGAACTGTGATTGACCTACAAACCACCTAAGCAGCGATAGAATAGGTCAGTACTACATAGAAGGACTAAGAAGTGGGATGAAGGATGAGTACAGGGGATAGCGATTGACTTACTGCCAAAACATCCCCCCAATAACCATCCAACATACCACCCCCAACTTCACATTCTGCACATCACTAAGGATATTCCACGCTTTACTCTTGATCATATGCCCGTTTGCGCCTCCTGTCATCGTATCATCGCCTCCATTCCCTCCATTTCCTCCATCCCCTCCATTCCCAGCCTGTGGTAACGTCCTCCAACACCCCACCCCCACAGTCACCGGCACCGCCGTCGTAACCCCATTCTCTGCTGTCAACGTCGACGTTGAGATCTGAGGACAGTCTGGGTCCCAGATTATGGGCTGTGTTGGCATCGGCGCTGTGCCTGTTGGGATAGGAGGAGGTGGGGCGAGATTGGCGGAGGGATTGGGGACGAGGGCGGTGGTGGAGGGGAAGGCGAAGGATACGCCTGAGGCGAGGGAGGGGATTGGGGTTTTGGATCTGTGAGGGGATTTGGATTTGGAGGTGGAGGTCGTAGTTGGTTCTTCCTCAGCATCGTCATCGGAGTTGGAAGTTGCGGATTTGGTGGATTTGGGCTTGTGGGAAGTGGTTGTGGAGGTATTGTCATCGGCGGACGTGTCAATCTCGGATTCATCGTCGCCGTTAGGTTGTGCGTCCTCGTCTTCGGGCGGGGTGTCATCGGCTGCTTTGGAAGTGGGCGTAGCTTCCTCATCATTGTCTGCATGTTTCGTCTTTGAAGACGCTGCCTTTTCCTTGACATCTTTGGATGAAGTGACACTTGGTGTAGCTGCCTCATCATCTTCTGCGGGTTTCAGCTTAGTGGATGTAGCCTTCTCTTTGACGTCTTCGGATGCGGTGGCAGTCGGGGTAGTGTCATTACCCGTATCTGTATGTTTCTTCGTCGTAGATGTTGCCTTCTCCTCAACATCCGTAGATGTGTCGGTAGTTGGCGCGCTGTCATCTTCCTCATCTTCTGCAGTCTTGGTATGTGACGCCTTACTCTTCGTAGACGTAGGCGTCTCGTCGTTTCCAGCCGTTCCCTCATCAGTCTCGGGTTCTTCGTCAGGCATCGTCTCCTCATCAGCCGGTAGCTCTTCTTCCCCTTCCTCGTCTTCATTATTCGCATCAATACCTCCATCATCCCCATCTTTACCCTCCTGCTTATGCGCAAACTTCGTAGCAACAGCCGTCTCCTCTTCCACTCCACTCGTACCCGTACTGACTCTCGTAGGCCCATCATCTTCTCCATCGATATTGAAAAACCCCTCGCCTTCTTGCTCAGGCTCTTCACCAGGCCCACTGAAGCTACGCGAATGAATGACTTTGGTAGTAGTCGTGGGGTACCACATGCGCCAGAGTAGGGAAGGTGGTTTCAGTCTCCCGATTGCCGCATTACTGGACGCCGTGGGAGAAGCTATAGCAGTAGAAACGGCGCCCTTCCAGCTATAGTCGGAGATATATGTCATGCTGTTATCCGTCGAGTGAGGATTTGTTTCAGCTCTGACACCTATCAAAGCCGGCGTTGGCGCTATTAGTATTCCACGTCGCAAAGCCCCGTTCGTAGATTCGGTCGTCTCGATTGAAGTCTGATCAGCAATGTGTGCGGTTGATGGTGGGTCTGGAGCAGTCTCTACAAAGCTCTTAATATACGAGTAAAACGAGTTTATGCTTGCTTCAGTAAACGGCTCGTCCGTAGTTGTGCTAACAGGAACAGCGGCTGGTGTGGCCTTAGGCGTCGAGGTGTCTAGGTCAGCAGGGTTTGCGGGGTCTACAGCTGGACCCCGATACTCCTGTACCGATGTCTCAGATTCGGGGATATCCTCAGTCTCATAAGCATCGGAAGTCTTTGACTTTG
This sequence comes from Alternaria hordeiaustralica, assembly GCF_023758085.1. NCBI lineage: Eukaryota > Fungi > Ascomycota > Dothideomycetes > Pleosporales > Pleosporaceae > Alternaria > Alternaria hordeiaustralica. Next base: position 121,369 of record NW_026056812.1, on the reverse strand, counting down.
CCTTTGTAGAATGTGACGCGCTCTCTTCGGGTGAAGAAGGGTCGGCGTTCGCAGCTTTTGACACCGTTAGTGTGCCTGAAGCTTCGACCGTTTTTGACGAATCTTCGTCGGCTCCGCTGGCTGTAGATTTGGTCTTGTGCTTGCTGGACACGTCGGTTGCCAATTCCGAAGTAGCCAATTCACTGTCCGAAGCCGTTATAGACGTGGACTTGTGCTTTGAAGACTTTGTTGCCTCAGACCCAGTGCTGCTGTCGTCCGCTTCGGAGGTCCGAGACACGGTCTCATTTGTACCTTCATTTGGGGTAGTAGAGCCTGACTCAGAGGGGGTAGTTTCTGTCGGTACACGTTTTGTAGACTTCGAAGTCTCGATCTCATGAGTGACATCAAACGTGTTCAAAGATGTGGTCTTGCTGGTCGAGGTCGCGGATGTTGCTGAAGCCGAGTCATCAGTGTCAGTCTCCGAAGCGGTGACTGTAGACGCGTGCTTAGATGACTTCGACACACCCTGCGGAGTTGTCTCGCTGGGTGTGACCTTCGACGTCTTCCCTTCCGATGCCGAAGCTGTCGCTGTTGCGCTGCCAGGAACTTTGCCACTCATTGGGCTGTCGACACCCTCCGCGTTCTTGAAATGGAGGCAGAAGCTATCAGCCTCTTCTTGGTGCACAGGTATAGCCACGACCTTTGTGGAATTTCGAACAGCCAATTGTAGCTCTCCTTTTGGCCCACCCTCCGAGTCCAGCTCTACCTCACTTTTGCAGAACGCGGAGGCTGTGCTATTGGACATGAACACTGAAATGTAGCCTTCAGATGCAAGATCGATCTTGATATGGTAGAGGTCGGTATTCCTTTTATCGACGATTTTCACTCCCGAATGAAGAGGCTCGTCGCGTTTGGTGTCATCGTCGAAATGTACGAATCCGACTTGCCTCGCGTTGAAACTTACAGGCACGCCAGTAACGGGTAGTTGCGAAATCGTAGGCTTCTGTCCACTTGCTCCCCTCGGCCAAAGGAATGCTGTTGCCATGGATGACGCGGTGTCCCCGTTCAGAGCCTCGAAGACCTCATCAGAGAGAGATACAGAGGAGTCAGACACCAAGCTTTCGCTCCGAACATGGTGGTCCTTGAAGTTTGTAGACAGTCTCCGCACTTCCGTGTGGTAAAATGTCTTGGTTATTGTAGGCGTCGCACGCTCGCCGCGGTTGATGGGAGCTGCTAGAGCGAAGTCGAAAGCTAGAGCATGCGTGCTCAGGGATAAGGTCAGTAGGCTTACAAGGAGTTTCATGTTGATGCCGCGCTGCGGTATTATGCAGAAAGAACAGAAAAAGAGGAAACACAGATGCAATTAGTGCACCAGGTTCGGTAGTGACGCATTCTCATTGACGAGCATGTGCTCTGGTGATATGTACTTGTCTTGAAGCACGCTGCCCCCTGGAATGAAGTTTATGGAATAAACCAAGTGAACAAACACAGCTGTGAAGATGTAAGGCAGTATCGCGCGAATGGTGGCGATGCTATTCGCCGCCCATGTCAAGCGCATACGTGAAATGCTGAAGGCATGTCAATGTCGCGTAAAGTGCAAGCTGGTCACAGCAACGGTGGTGTGCTTCGCAGTAGTAGCCAGGATGCATCACGCATAATCTCTGGACTCAAAGTAGCGCGTGGTCCAGTGTTGTCTCCCATGACGTGATTCGAAGGTTCTGCGCGTTGAAGAGGTGATGGAGGATGGAGTGACGAGGAAGCCGCGCGCCGAAGCCGAGCAGCTCGGCTTAGTAAGCTAGCACGGCACGTCACGCAGCGTTATCCGAACATCCACCACCATTTCCGTCTTTCGAGCACCATCATAGAGCCGCGTCTATCAGCCGCGCAATGGAAACAATCACTCTCTGATGTAGCTAAAAAACCGGTAATTCCATTCAAGCTTTTCCGATGAATCTCATTAGAAAGTATAACTCCAGTCAGGTACCAATGAACCCCTCAGTTCCTTCCGATTCAAATGCCGAGATAGCTACCTGCGGTACGCGGTGATGCATCATATAACCACAGCGCCATGCTCCTCCAACGTCTCTCTCCATCCCGTCATCTCCAGCTATTGAATCGTTACTCTTCACACCTGTCTAGACGCACAATGGCTTCCCTCCCCATCAAGCTCGCCGTCCTCGATGACTACCATAACATAGCAGCCCAGCACTTCTCCCACATCGACCCTTCAAAAGTCGAGACAACCGTATTCACCGACACTCTACCGTCATATGCGCACCCGAAAACATCCGATGCCGACCGCAAAGCCCTCGTTGACCGCCTCAGACCTTTCTCTGCCCTCTCCACCATGCGCGAGCGCACCCCGTTTCCAGGCGAACTACTGCGCCAACTACCGAACCTCAAGGTTATATTTGCGACGGGCGGCAACTTCCAGAGTTGGGATCTGGATACAATGAAGGATATGGGCGTTACGGTGTGCGCCGCGCCTGGCAAGGGCAGGACGGATGGGAAGGGTAGTGGCATGTCGCCGCGGTCGCTGCCGGTTAAGCAGGGGGGTGGGCATCCGACCACGCAGCATGCTTGGGCGCTTATACTGGGGCTTGCGCGGAACGTTGCTGCGGATGACGCTGTTGTGAAGGGCAAGGGTGTGCCGGCTGGGTGGCAGACGGAGCTCGCGATGGGGTTGCAAGGGAAGACATTAGGCCTGGTTGGCCTAGGCAGGATCGGAGCGCATGTCGCAAGAGTTGGCGTTCTCGCTTTTGGCATGAAGGTGGTATGTTGGAGCGCGAACCTGACGCAAGAGAAGGCCGACAAGCTGGCGGAAGAGTGCGGGCTGCCTGTGACAGGTGGCGGCATGACCGATGCGAACGAGAAGACATTCAAGGTCGTCACCAAAGAACGACTTTTCACATCCTCCGACGTAGTAAGCGTACACTACGTCCTCAGCGAACGCTCACGCGGCATCGTCGGCGCACAGGAGCTGGGGTGGATGAAACCAACCGGCCTCCTGATCAACACTTCGCGAGGCCCGCTTGTCGATGAAGCTGCGCTGCTGGACACGCTCCGACGGGGACGCATACGTGGCGCGGCCCTCGACGTGTTTGACATCGAACCTCTTCCCGCCGACAGCCCATGGCGGAGCGAAGACTGGGATGTCAAAGACAAGAGCAGGGTGTTACTCACACCTCACATGGGATATGTCGAAGAAGGTACCTTAACAACGTGGTATGAAGAGACGGCCGAGAACCTGGAGAGGCTGATAGAAGGAAAAGAGCCATTGCATCGACTAATCTAACCCAATCTCAATTCCACTGGAATCCCCTCTCTCTGCTCTTCCGTCAGCTCTATATCGAAGATCTCTTTCAAAGCAGCAATCCGCTCCTCCTCCGTCTTACAATCCCGTACAATCTCCCGGTCAAGCCCAATACTCTGTTTAACCCCGCCTTCAAAAAGCGTCACACTACCCACGATCATCTCTCCAGCATCGTCCATGAGCATCTTCGTACTAGTGACATATCTCGTAAAGAAAGAACTCGGATTCGTAGACGTAAACCAAGACATGATCTCGTAATCCTGCGGCAAAAACTCCGTCTCCGTAAAACAATACACCGGCGTCCATTTCCTCTCACCCTCCTCACCCTCTTCACCCTTATCGCTGCTCCCCGGATTATAGCAAACGTCATAACACCACAATTCATTCGAATGGTCTCCATACGACTCCGCAATAGCGCGTCGTTGAACACGAATGAGCCTTGGAGCTATACTCGTCGTCTCGAATCCATCTTGCAACGGATACGCCAGATTGGGTCCCATGGCCCCCATGCCAACGTCGGCGACGTACCAGCCCCCATCATCAAATCCCACTAGATTGAGCATGTGGTTCCAGCCATCGTATGTGGACGCTTGCTGCCGACGTACCTCCGCGTAGGGGCTCATGGCCCGCGATACGCGGCCGCCGCAGTTGCGCACATGAAACCCGAGGGAGCGGAGAACCGTGCCGAAGAAGGTGTTGTTTTCCATGCAGCGGCCGCCGCGGCGCTGGGTTACTATCTTGGTGTATAGGGCCTGGGGGTTGAGTGTGATGGTTTTGTGGGTGGAGTAGTGGAGCTCGAGGTTCTCGAAGGGGATGTGGCTGGTGTGGTGGATGGTTAGGGCTTGTAGGAAGGGGAGGCCGTGCTGTTTGGTTGTGGCTAGTGTGTTGTCTGATAGTAGGGGCGTGTCTAGATATTTCTGGGGGAGACGGATGCGCTGGAAGTAGGAGTATAGTTCGGAAGTGCTGTAGCGTGGCGCCTCGTCACCTAGTGGTAGCTGCGTCAGACGGGAGGGCGCTGAAGTGTCTGGCATGCTGTAGAGGGCCGTGGAGTGACCGAGAATGGCGAGTGTTGGCTTGAGTTGGAGTAAAATGCCAGCAGTGAATTCAGGCGCCTGTAATCTTATTGATCTCGTAATCAGAAACAGGAGATGCACCTTGAGCGTAGATTCTAGTCGCAGTGTCCAGCACGCCCATTACCAGCTGTCAGTGTAACCCGTGTTGCCCCGCACTTACTGCTGGGCTTGTTATCGGGGCTAGCGCATCGCGGAACAAGCGGGTTTGACGCGGCTACTCCCGCTTTGGCATTCTCGTCAAGGCTTCGTCTACGTCACCCTGCACGTCGTGGAACCAGAGCCAGTCAAATCGACCTTGCTGAAGGCGAGGCAAGATCTTGCTCATGTCGTCCCCTGCTTCTTCGTGTTGGAAGAATAGCATACGGGCAACCTCAGCTGATTGCTCCAGTTGCTTCTGTGCGCGTGGCCTTCGTACCGAGTCGTACGCGCTGAGACCAGCAACGATGTTGGCGTCGCTATTCGCTTCTTGTTTCGATGACTTGACAAGCTCTGACAAGATATTCGATAGCACCAGAGCGTCCTCGACGCCTTGAGCAGCGCCCGCTGCCTGAAATGGCAGTGACGCATGTGCGCTATCGCCTAGTAGAGCCACACGATCTCGGTAATACGTCGAAGTCCTCAAGTGGTGGAAGAAGCCCCATCGGATTGGGCTTGCCTTGGCCAAAAGTTGGCGGAAGCGGTCGTCGACGCCTGGTCCCTCGAAATCTGTCATCATGGCTTCATGTAAGACCTTCTGTGTCACAGCTTTGTCTGGTTTCCAGCCTTGCTCATCTGTGACACACAAAAGGTAGTTGAACTCCTGCAAAAAATAGCGATAAGTACGGCGACGCTTCTTTGGCCTTGGAAATGGGTACTGACTTACCTTTCCCTCTGATATACGGTACGTTACTGCGCAGCGCTTGTGGCCAAAGTAAAATTTGGCAACGTCGGTTAAATCTCCAAGGATAGCTTCGGCATCAGCCATTGGTATGACAGCTCGGTAGCAATACGCATCAGCGTAGACTGGCGCTACTTGGTCCGCAAATTGCGGCTTCAGGACATGCTCTCGGACTGTGCTTTTGATTCCGTCAGCGCCAGCAAGAATGCTCGCTTCTTCGACTTCTCCATCGGCAAAGGTAAGGACAAGCTTGGATGGCAGCTGTTCGATGTTGACGAGACGCTTGTTGAACTTGACATTGTGTCGTGGAATGAAGCTGGTCATGATGTCAAGCAGCGCTTTGCGATGCGCCTAGTGCTAATTAGCAATACTCGTGTTCATGGCGATGAGTTGTAGCACTTACAGACTTGCGTTCGAAATCAGGATGGCCCCACGCCGACTTGCCGTACCACGCTTGGTCTTTACCTGCAACAGCAGGTTAACAATAGGCACAGCGAGAAAGGTGCAGCACAAGAAAGATCCATACCCAAACCCTCACTAAGAAGCATGCCCTCAAAAAAGATGTCTTGTTTGTCAGCACCCTTGTTTCCTACGCAAATCCTCTCATACAAAGGACGGAATCCAGGCTCAATCAGATCCATGGCTCGCATGCCGTTGGGCGCAAAGCCGATACCAGCACTGCGATCATGTAAGCAAAGGAAGCTTAGGTGAGGGGCATGGTGATAAGGACATACCCTACAGCTGAGAACTCCTTGGCGTCCTCGTAGAGGGTGAAGGGAACAGATTTCTTGTGCAGCGCCATGGCCAGGGCGAGGCCACCGATGCCCGCGCCTGCATGGCCTGTTAGTGACATGGGATGGGAGATGGGTTAGTGTGCAGATATGCATACCGACGATGGCAACGTGAAAGTCGCTGTTCATGTTTTCGACTATGGTGTACAGGGTGGTGTTTGTGCTACGACTTTAGCGCAACAATGACGCACCCGTGGACGAATGTGAGAGCAATGGACAGGCGATGCAACGATGCAGTAGGTAGGCCGCTGGGTGTATCGAGGAATTCATCACTTGGGCGGTGTTGTGACGCGTGATAGTCCCGTTGGCTCGAGGCGTGACTAGATGGCGTGCCGCGATTACCCCGGGTTACCTGGCACTAGGAAGGCGCTACCACGCCTCGGACGGGAATAACCGGACACGTGATATCCCGTCTGTGCTAGAGAACAACATGTCCAGACGCCGTCGCCCTTACCACCACCATGACCACGGCGGATTTGTAATCAGTCGCGGACACGGCTGCACCCACTGACAAGCGGCGGCGCATTGCTTTCGCATGCAACGCATGCCGTGTGCGCGAGTCGAGGTGCGATGAACGGCGCCCCTCGTACTCGTCCCTTTTTCGACGTCTTTGATTTGCGAATTTCTTCATGTATGGATCTCGTTGGGGTCGCAAAGGTTGTGACTGGCTCGTTTTCCAGGTATGCGTCAGAACAAAACCAGGGTAGTGTGGCGCGTGGAATCATACCCAACCACGGAGACCTTCTACCCAGCAGATCTTAGTGTATATATAGGGACCCCCATGCAAAATTGAAACTCGCGGATTACAACAGCACTTCAGATCAGCTTACCAACCAAAAACGAACATCCGCCTTCTCTTGTGTCGCTTCCACAAAGTACCACTATGTCGACTCCAACGCAGACCAGCACCGGCGCTACGCCTCCTCGACCAACGCACCACATCCGAGCGGACGGTACTCGCGGGCGCCGAATTCGCTACCCACCACCACCGCGCCCGACGCCTAAATCACCATCGTACGCCCAGATCAAAGACTGTGCGCTATCTAGAAGTTCAAAAAATACAGGGAGCAGCCCTCTGAGTACTTCGACCGTGCCGAAACATACCTCTATGACATGAGCACCGGACCTTGAGGTAGCGAGGCTAGCCGGAAGTGGCTCTTACATTGCGCCCTGTTGACGGCAATTCAGATTGTCATTGCCGCGCTGGGATTTCCAGGTATGGGCACTGCCTTCGGGACGAAGTACATATATACGGCGCACTACACAAATGAGGATAACATTCCGGTGCTGCCGGAGTGGCTCCACGAAATAGTGATGGTCGAAAAAAGTTCTCTGGACGGTTATACACCAGAGTGAAGCAGGGAAATGGCAGGACGACTACATCCAATCAGCGAACCGGAGATCGAGAGGTTATGATATGGGCTGCCGACTACATGGCTGCTGCTATCTCACGATTGAACTGGAATTCGGGCCGTTGAAGAAGACATTACATCTCTGTCCCAAGGTCTCATAATCTCTCTACCACTTCGGAACGCGCGACAGCCGCAGCGACCACATACAGGACACCCATCGCAACACTTTCAACCCCAAAATGAAAGACTCGATCATCCACGCTACTGCCCCGACCGTCCATGGCGCCGTGCGAGCCACAAGTCGACTCAAGCACCGCGCCGTCCTCCAACTCGGTCACCACCAGCAAGGTCACCAAGACCCAAGATCGCAACCGCAATCGCATCTTTGGCCTCAACAGCAAGGATGAGAAGAAGGCCGCCAAGATCAATCGAGGGCAAGGGCAAGGCGAAGGCATCCGGCCGGGACACAAGCAGCGCATCCGACCAAGCCACGAGCAGCACATCCGGCAATGGCAAGGAGCCAGAGAGGCGGTCTAAGAATGGGGCCGAGGCCGTTGAGACGATAGTTCAAAAAGCACCCTGATCCAACCTTACTGAGAACACTGAGAATTCAGGAACCGACATTTCGACAAGGAACGCAATGAATCTCGGCTTGGCAACTACAAGCATCCTGATACTGTATTGATATATGCAAATATCTACTTCAAAACTATACATTGTACTCGTGATGCTCTTTCTGCTCACCACTCATCACATGTCGTCCTCTGACTTTCGTCCTCCTTGGAGGCAAACTCCAAGCGGAGCCCCAGCAGACGCGCTTCCAGAAAGTATGCGTCTAGACACAAGAACATACTTGTGTTTTCCAGAATGCTCTCATGCGGCGATCCAATATGTAACCCCAATGGGATCTTTACAGAGTTGTCGATGGCATATACTAATGCCCCCGAGTCTCCAGCGACGCCAAACGGCATGTCGTCGAACCATTCGATCATACCTACCCATCTGTGTATGTCAAGGTCGATGAGGTCCTTGTACTCAGCAAGTATATCTTGCTCGTACTCCGTCTCGAAACCCCCTTCCATGGTGGGTCGTTCTGGCTGTGGGTTGTGCTTATATAATGGGAAGCGCCATCGGATTTCGTTCAATATATTCATCGTTCTATCGCTGGAAAGTTCATCCACTCTTCCGTAGGAAAAGTCGAGTAGGCCTAAAGCCTACATTGAATTGAAAACACGCAAAGTAGATGACCCAACGTCGATGTAGGCTCCAGGGTGTTTCATGTTTCCTCGAATGAGGTGCGTCCTTGTGCGCGTAAAGATAGTTCATGCGCTTCATGGCTTTGCTCCGGCGCTCGGTATCGGTGGGAGATGACATGTCTGCGTCGTGTGCGCATGGTCTCTGGAAATTGGATATTAGAGTTGCTCGATAGTAGTTGAGAGTTGGGGGTTTGTATCGCGTATTTGCGTTACTGAACAGCGGTGCCCTCACCTCGTCACCCAGACGGATGTGATCCAATGTTGGAGCGGTACCCTCGGGCGTACCCAGGTATATGTCAGGTTGAGATTGGGGACTATCTTCACGAACGGAATCTGAAGCCAATACGGCAGTATGGCTACCGAGTTTTCGGATGTTGCGGCGACGTGGAGGACCGTTTCCCCAGCTTTTCGAGGGAGACAAGGCGTTGCTTTATGTTCTTGATATCGATGCGGACAGTAGCGGACTCCATAGTAGTAATGAAAGGGGCGATGGATAAACTTCGCGTGACTACAGCAGGCAGGTTAACATTGTCATGGATAGAATGATTCTTGGTTGTGATAAATACCCAAAGAAGTACAAGGTTTGCAACAGTCTGAAGAAGAGCATATGCGATAATAGGAAATTATCGCGAGTTGTTGAATCTGGACGAGGTTCACTGGTGAACATGCGTGCGTAGGCGCAAGTGACTGCTGCGTCGGTTTGGTCTCGGAATGACGCACGGAAATCCCATTCCGCTATCGCGGCTTTGAAGTCCGCGAGAGTTGCCTCAGACCGTATCACGGGTGCAGTGTGTTTGTTCTCCCATGGCCTATTGTTTGGATCGTTCTCGACTGGGGAAACGTCCGGGGACGGATAGTCTTCGTCCTTAGGCCTTTTGCCAGAGCCCTCCGGCTGTTTCTCGGAGGATGCGACGCGCTTGTTCGGGGATGAGGCGGACATATTTGTAGCGTTGTATCGAATCTTGGTACGATGCGTTCTGCAAGGGGAAAAGGGGTGCTGTGTTGGGAAATGGCGTGGCGTGGTCAATCTGGTGCTTTGTCAGAGGCAAGCACTTCCGAGGGTCGCTACCGTACCTTGCATGCAATCTCCGGTCATACGTTGGGAGATCCAGAACTTTTTCCCGCCTGAAAGAACATGTCGAACCTTTGGTGAAGATCGATTTGGCGGCGATGGCGACGACGTTGGCCTCTTGGTCTTCCTACGACTTCGAGAAATTCCATTGCGCTATCGTAAGCTTGAAGTCTCCGATGCTCATGTTATGGCGCGGGGGTCGCCGTTGTGTTTCTAGACCCGAGATGTTAACAAGAAGGGACGCGGACACAAGTACCTTCGATGGTGCGTACCCGAAGTAAGACATCTGGGTGGTGTTTGAGGGAGGCGGTAAAATAGTACTTGTGCGGTGAGGTAACGATGGGCTGCACTATTCACGTCGTCTCTTGGTGCGATGTATGTTGGTTGACATCAGCCAGAACGTGTCGATGGGGCGATGTAGAAGGGGGCGTGAGGGAAGTAGATTACATTCAACATCAACATGGCAAGAGCACGGTCATTAGCTGGGAGGAAGTACATTCGGTAGTGCGGGCAAGTGCACCCAGAACCTTTCCGTATCTGCCACAACTGGGCAACGGCTATCTAGTTGTTCTCCAAAACACCGTCGTAGTCCCCAAATGTAGTACTGATATCGCGCCAAGAGTAAATTCAATCGGCAAAAATGTCGACTTCCTCGTCGTCGTCCTCGCCTTCCCCTTCATAATCGCTGTTTAAGAGTGCGGCCATGAACGCCGCGTCGTGCTCATTCAACTTCGGGACTGCAATAGCACTTGACTGCTTCCTCCGATCATTCGGAGGTCCACCGTGTACCGGAAGGCTCGCATAGCCCACGATGGTATCGGTGAAGCGCTCGTCGTGGCGGAAGCCGCGCCATTTGGCATAGCAACGTTGCTATTGATGTGAGTATACCGAATTCATAGTAGTGATTTGTTTGGAACTTACAGCCGGAGTCATCCAGGAAAGCGCCTCGTCGTCGTCTTCAAGCGTAGCAGCATCGGCGTAGCGCATCTTGAGCGTCTGCTCGCAAGCGAAGACGTACTTGGCGCGGAACATGTCTCTCACAGCCTGCAACTTGCCCTTGACCTCCGCGGTACCGAATCCGAGATTGTAGATCTTATCCCAAGGAATACTCTTGCCGACATCTCCCCACATGGCGGCCGCCATGCGTTCCGGGTCCTTGTCAAAGTCGCCCTGCCAAAGAGCTTCGAGCTCAACCGGGGTGAGGCCTTCGACGGCATTGTCAGCATTTTCAGCCTGCTCCTTCCACTCGCAGATGACCATGGCTACTCTGGGGTAGATGAAGTCGCTCATGACCTCGGCCTGGAACTCCGACTGATAGTCCCTTGTCCGCTTTCTAGCGCGAGCAAACTCATCGGACGACTTGTCGCTGACCCCGCAGCCAGCGAGCAGAGCGATGGCGTCATCATCTGCGAGCTCATGCTTCAAGATATAGACGATCTTGGCGGCAGGCTTCAAGGTCGAGCTCAGCATCATGATGTCCTTGCGCGGCGGTGAGGTACCAAGGAATGGCTTCAGCCAATCGGCTTCGCTTGCCCAGTCGATGCTGTTCGGCTGGAAACTGCCGTAGCTGCTTCGTGTCTTCGCGTAGTTGCCGGCGACACGGCCGCGGTTTCGCACGATGGTCTTGGTGACTTTTCCGGTGTCGATCTGATCGGACGCCTCACCTTGCCAGGCGGCGGCGGCGGGCGCGTAGCGGGCTCGGACGAGCTTTGCTGCTTCGAAGATACTGTGTGCAACCATGTTGATGCGACGGGCGGAGTGGCGACAATGATATCAAGCGATGTGTGAGAAGGAAGAGGAAGGGTAGTTGCAGGTCGGAGTCGATATTATATACTGCCTAGCGCAGTGAGGTTTTCGAGACTGTGCTGAAGGTGAGAGCGAACTCGCGGTGACGCTTTTTTCGCTGCCTTCACCTCGCCCTACAGCGACTAGTCGCCGCCGCGTTGACCGCAATTTGCTCTTACATTGTTCGCCGAGAGCTCCTCCTCTTCAGTGAGCCGTGTTGCATGCCTGCACTCTTCCTCCTCGGCGTGTGGGTAGCCGCATCCTGGGGTAGAGGCTCGCACATCTGCTCAAGAGAACCCAGCATCTCAGGCTTGAGGACCCACTCCCCCGACTCTTCGTCCCGCACATAAGGCTCTTGCAAAATCCACTCCCGCCACTTCTTCATAACCTTGACTACATGCGCTTGACTGGCTTCAAACCATTCTTCATGCAGCCTACCGCAGCCTTCACACTGTCTTCGCAGTCTACACTCCTTCAGCTCAGTGTGTATAAGCTGCTCGACGCGATGAACATGCGGCATCACCACCTGACTCTCTATACGGGAGTGATAGTCGTGCTTGCGCTTGCACTTTGTGTTCCAGCCTTTGAGCCGCGTAGCCAGATCGTTGGTGTACCCGATCTTGACGATGCCGAAATACGCCTTGTCCCAGAAGAGGTAAACATGACCCGGAGTCAGGTCTTTGGCACCCAATGGAGAAGCGGCTCTTTCGTAAAGTGCAGAGAACACGGAGAGCTCCCGGACTTTCTTTGGTTGATAAGGTGTAAAGCCCGATGAGCATGAGAAAGAGAAGCGGACAGTTGCCTCAGTGGTTGACACTCTGAACTTGGGCTTTGTTGCCCGCTTGACTTGTGTAGCTGGCTTAAATGTTATGACAGTGGTCGTGGGTCGCGCAGCATGATTTGTAGATGCTTCAAGGTGACTGATCGTGTTGACCCATCGCGTAAAAGTCGATTGATCTTGTTTCGTCATGTGTACCCTGCCTTCAAGCTTGTTGCGCAGTTGCGATATCCTGGATCCACCCTCAATCTCGTTCAACGCCGTGCCCTGATGCGTCTTGCACATGACTGACTGCACGATCGTCTTGACACGGCGTAGCATACGGCGGTAGTCTTCTTGTCTCTTGAACTTCGCGATATCCTTCACAGCGCTAACAACATCACGACGCGATTCCTGAGGCTTTGCCATGTGACTGCATCGTTGAGAGGGGCTCTTTACGAGGGACGCGGGGCAGTAGCCCGGAGCGCTGGCCAGCCTTGCATGAAGATCGTGTGGGACGAGTTGTTCTAGTAGCTTCGAGAATTTGCTGTCCAAAGGCGGATGGATGCGACCTTGGGGAGATGTAACGATGGTTGTCTCTTCACGAACAGCGGTACGTAGAGATGAAGCGACTGTTGTGGTGGCGGCTGTCTTGGAACGTGTTCGTGAACTGACACTAGTATCCTGCGTGAACACGAACGTGGGGTTGCTGTTGTATTTGACGGTAGCAGCCGCGACGCTTGCCTTGGAGACTGTGATGTGTTAGTCAGATGTGATCGCTATCAGCTTCAAGATGTCTTGACATACTCTCTTCAAGCACCAACGTGACGCCTCGGAACAACTTCGGTTGGAAAGGGTCATCCTGTGCCGCTGTCTCCTTTTCCTGGAAAAAGGGCTTGGGAATCGCTGGAGTCACTCCAACGCCGAAAATAGGCTTGGGAATTGGGGTGAAAAGCAGCTTTTTAGAAGAATCAGGGGGTGTTGCAGGTGTGAAAGGCGTCAGGATACTTCGTGGAGAAGCGCTGGTCGTCCGCTTGGTGGGCGTCTCGGGTAGATCCCACATATCGTTGAACCCTGCCGGAGACGACGTGGTCGATACTGTTGACGCTGGTGACATCCAGGAGATCTTGTTAGGGTCTAGTACGGATAGCACACCACGGCTACTCTTCTCTGAGACCGGTGTGGGTAGGAACGTAGCGCAGGGCTTCTGGGCTGTATCATACCCACACTTGGGTGTCGGCAGACCGCCTGGTTGGATGCTAAGATCTTCAGTAACGAATGTCATGATGATAGCTCTGAGAAGACACTGGGTAGCGTAATCGATGGGAAAATGTAAGAATTAATAAATGAAGTGGGTGAGATGGATGGGTCGTTTGGTGCCAGCAGAAGCTGAGTCCATGCCAGTATATATCCTCAGCCTCGCGGAGCCAAGTGCATTGCCTGTGACCACCACACCTACCCATCTCGCTGAAACCTTCGAGGTACTGCGATGTCAGCCTCAGTCGTTGCAGTGGCATGATACGAGAAGCGCATGGGCTGCGGCAACGTCCATCCGCGTAGACATATTACCATGATGGGCAGGTGTATTCGCCTCGCAAACGTCCATGAATGACTCGAGGACAAGATGGATTCGCAACCATGTGGCTTGTGAGTTTTGGATCTTTGGTGGCTGCATGACCCGTGCCGCAGAGCCGCAGGTGGTTGTCTTGCTCAGCCTACCACAACCACAGGGTATGAGAGCTCATCGTTAACGACCCTCCGATGAGACTGTATCTGGAAGTCAGTCTCTTCCGCGATGAGATTACCTGTTGAAAGCAGATTTGGCGCCGGTGATCGAAAGACCGGAAAACGGATCAAGGACCTCGAACTGCATCCTCTCGCAATAATTTGGGTAGCATTTTGGCCCCAATCAGGAACAAAGCTTCGAAACCTCTCGCGTAGTATGTCGATGGGTGGACTGTAATTCTACCAGGCTGCATGCGCCATTCCAGGCTCGTATCGTGTTGAACGCGTTCCTACCATTTGCCGTCTTTCGACCAGGACGTGGGGTTTGAAACAAACGTCGTGATCTTGCCGTGGACCGTGCTGAACAGCGCGCCGTCGGCGAGCCTCACACAGGCGATACACATCGAGATAATGCAGATTGAGCGGCAGGTGAAGCATCGGTAGGCATGCTGACAGATTTTCTGAAACAAGGATAGATGCAGTGAAGTCCGTGAGTACGTCGCGTTGAGTGTAGGCGAAAGCGAAGGGGATGGAGGTTTGTTGTTCTCGGGGACGCGTCGTTGGCGCGTGCGGGCCGCCACGTGGGACGGCAACCGCCGCGGATCGGCTCTCTACAGCTGGAACCCTAGTCACCGCGCGCATCATTTGTGTCAACGCGACAATTACTGTCGTAATAATCCCTGCGAGGACCAGTCATGCTCTTGATTCAAACGAGACGAATCAACGATGAGTTTCGCTCATGGTGTATGTCTTGAGCAGTCCACGCGAGCCCAATCCTTCTCCAACATTCCCCTCCAGCAGTCCGCGGAGCAGGCACGACAACGAGAAGATACGTCATGTGCCTAGACGTATCGAAAGCCTCGTACCACATATCCCTTACCAGCCCTGTTCTGAGTAGTATTGCAGCACCTGATCTTAGACCGCCTGACCGTTTGTCAGAAGCATCCAAAATTCCACTGGCTAAACTCTCGCGGCCATTGCTGTCGAGTATCATGCACTGCCTCGAGCCCGACTGATTTTGAACAGATACTGGATACCACTCGCATTGGAGCGTGAGCACGTAAGCGGGATCAGTGTTTTCCTTTGAACCTAGATCGGTCCTTTGAATCTGGATGAACTGAAAGCATGGATCCCTCATATTACCCAGCGCTTTGAACCGAACCGCAAGATCTGTAGAGATCCAACTCCAGGAAGGGGTTGAGAAAACATCATTATCCGATCCAGAATCCTGCTGTTGAGTGTCCTGATCGATTGGGCAATACCACAGGAGCTCGTATCCCAAGTTCTCTATCCACATGCCCGCCGCATAGGTATAGCCGGTATTCCTTCGGAACATGCTTGCAAGACCTGACAAGGCGGGTAGCTTGTCAGAACGGTAGGTGAGACGGCAGCGCGAATACTCCGAGACAATGATCTGCCAGTCTGACGGTGGCGAGACTGGGAACGAGGGGTTGTCATCGAGTGGCCTAACGAGCGGGTCCCTTACTTGGGGGCATTCAAAACTTTCGTAGCGATACGGAGTAGCTTTGCGCATAGCTACTCGATGATTTCCTTCCCGCGCTGTATGAGCGAGACACTCCCAAAACATCTCACCGTCGCTGTAGTACAGCAGCCTTGGCGATAAAAGACGCTCTTGAAGTGCCCATGCCCTCTTGTAAAGTGGCGCAGTCTGGAACACACTTTCCTTGGTTCTTTCGTGGTTGTTGGAGTTGATTGTACCGTGTGACGCCGCCGCCACCAATGCGCCGTCGCGCGGAACTAGCATACCGTGATGGCAGTCCGGGGAACTGAGCGCATAAAGCGTTAGATACGAGTGTCGGTAGATGTCGCCCATTTTTGCCGCTTCTTCCGACCAGTCATCTTTGCAGTCTTGGAGTATACACAGGCTGTCTATCCAAAGGTACTGTATGCCTAGCCTCCGAGTCACTTGGACTGCATCACGGTAGAGCTCAGGAAAAGACTCCATTGGTATACCCCGGCAATGTTCTTCGAGTGTGCTAGTAGTCGTGATAAGAGGCTGCTCACCTCCCCAACAATGACTCAACGTCATGTACAACGCTTTGCGACCATCGGAGATATGTAGGAATGGTGTGTCTGTATGGACGTCGATTACCCGCGTTGGTAGTGGTGTCCGGTCACCTTGGTAACAACTGTGGTTCATATCGCACTTTCCGAGCCACTCTTTGACCAAACCGAAACTAGATTCCGAGGACGGATCCGGGGCGATCTCACGAGCATGCAATCCGTAAATGTATGCGATATAGCCTGATGTGAGAGATTAGCGCTGCTTAAATGCTGATGCTCTTGACATGCTTGCCGTACTCTTGCCTCTTAGATGATCCAGAAATCCGTCTCCAGTCTCTGTCCGCTCAGCAAACCATAACAAGAGAGAGTGTGAAGGAAGCTGCTCAGGCCGATCAAGCGCCGGAGGGTTTTGACGATCGGCTTGACACTGTGAAAATTCCATGCATATTGCACGGCAAAGCCAGCAGCCTTTAGTACCTTCCTCTTCCAAATCTGCCAGATCATCGAAATGTCGCATCCTTGATCCTTTCGGCCATGATCTCAGGGCCGTACACTTCTCGCAGAGAACCAACCCGATTATCGGTCTGGTATAGTTATACAAGAAGGCTGTCTCATAGTCCGGCGTGAAGAACTCGATGATCAGACAGTGAATGACCCTGACAATGGAATAACAGAGTCTACAAGGAAGGAATATAATCCCTAGTTGGATGCCCACTGAGGCACACAAGATTTCAACAAAGAATGGAAGGGAATCGACAATCATTATGGTACAAGTGGTTATGTGTCAGCTATAGATGGTCAAGAAGAAAAGATTCCGTCGAGTGTAGCCCTCATGATGTCGTGGAGGTACAAGCGTTTCAGTTGCTCACACAGCCCCTGAGGCAACCTCAACTAGGTTAGAAGTGGTTGAGATGATCATGCAACAGTTCCAAGCTAACGAATGTGGCTGCGCCTCACCGGAAATCCTATTGAGGCGCAGCCCGCATGATCTCTGATTGATCGGAGCGCAATACAGCATGACACGATAAAGCTCGCGAGCATCAGCTCGGCTTTCCGGTACCGCGATACAGCCTTTGTTAACCTCGGGAAGCTGCATACTGAGCTTCGCTTACACTGAAGAATTTGTTGAAGAGCGACGGTCATCTCCCACCCTCAATGCCGGTCTTTTTCACAGCATTGAAAAACCACGTGCGCGATCTCTATTCGCGATGGCGATACGATATTTACGTGCACAATCTCATGCTCGGAGCTATTGCAACAACAGTCCTCTTCACAGCCAGTGGTAGGAAGCATCCCTCACAGTATGATAAGAGGGTATTCTAGTGTGTTAACATGCAACAGCACAAGCAATCGATCGATCTATCGATAGAAGGAGCTTTGGCGGCTGGGACGATCACCCAAACTCGGAGCGATGCTATAAGCAGGAACGTATAGCAACGCTGCTAGCGTTCTGGCTCGGTGTGCTTGGTATAGACCAATGGTATGCGCGTCACTGGATCTTGGCTGTGTTCAAGACTGCTACTCTGGGTGGTTTGGGTGTATGGGCAGTCGTTGATATAAACTTGTGGATTATTGGCGGGGTCTATGGTACTCCAGGGTGTCCAGGCGGTAGCAAGAAAGAATGGCTTTACTGAGAGAGCTTGTACACCATGTAGTGTAGTACTTCGCTGCGATAAATCGGAGTTTACTTGATCGGGTAGGTACCCGGGTACGTACCTAGCTGGTCATCGCGAATTCTGGAGTGCACACTTCCTTACTGCTGACGTTCACCCCTGCTGCGCGATCCTTCCCAATATTGTATTGCTCGTGTCGGCTAGCATTGGGTGCCTGAGTGTGAGAACTTGGTCGAGGGCGAAGTTGATGGGTTTTAGCAGATGCGCGTGCGCCAAAAGCGGGGCCGTCGGTGAGCTAATTAGGTATGACGGCTGATTGCCCTTCCCCCCCTAAATTGTGGCGCCAAGTTCCTCGAAAACCTTCCAGCTTCTCCAAATATATCTTCAAGGAACACTTCATCGTTGTATCGTGCGCAATTAATCTTAAAGTGATTTGCGATGTGGCCACTTACTTGCAGAAACAACTTCGCAAAGTTACGCAACTCAGGCAGCCGCTGACGTACGCAGCATGTCAAAAGCTATTGCATGCTACCCTGTCCTCCTAACATCAGTAAACGGCACTCGAAAGACGAAGATGGGACTATTCAACGTCCGTTCGCGACTAGATCTAGAAGATGCGTATTTCAATGAACGAGTTGTCGATGTTTTCTGACGAGCACGTTGATCTCCCGGGGTAGGGCAGGTTCTACGAACTCGACATCACTCTCCAGAATCTAAAATTCCTTCAACCACTTCATACGCCTCCTTGACCACAGCCCTGGTCTCTTCGTCGAACCTATCCTCGTCCGTGCTCAGATCCCACAGCCTCTTCTCCCATAACCCCCACCGCTCTGGTGTCAATCCATCTTGACTCGGCCACAGCTCTGTCTCGTCATCCAGTGGCACCGCAAAGTGCTCTCGTAGCTCCTCGTGATCAGTATTCCAGAGCGCCCAGCCTCCGTCCCGTAGCCATATCGCCGCGACCCGTACGTCCAGAGCCCGTACTTGCTCGAGTGGTATGCTGTGCGTGTTGGATTCAAGCTCCGGAGGTGCTTCGTGTACTCGTTCGAGTGCGTATCGACACGCGTAAAACACCGTCATAGGATAGCCCAGACCTGTCTGTCGGCCATGTCTCATCAGTGTCGCTGAGAAGATGCACATGCGGAGGTATAGCTGGTCGGGTCTAATCCTCATCGTGCTGCCAAATGGATCTTCTTCGGTGCCTGGATCGCGTATACCATTCCCGTTGCGTCGTCCTAGGAGGATAGAATGCGCATCTCCCCAGTACATATCAAAGCCAGGTAACTCCGACCAGTGTAGTTGGCCATCGTGCTTAGCTTTATCACACAACCGTAAAATTTTGGGCCTCGAGGGCGGTTGCGCGCGAATGGCGTCTAGGAGAGCGATGTGAGAGTCGTATGGTGGCGGACAAGACGTGACGGCAATGAAGAAGGCGTCCCAGAGCTCCCATATTGCTTCATCGGCGTAGTAGCTTGTGGCGATAGCATCGATGATCTTTTCCACCGAATGACCAAAGAGCAATGGGTAGTCTCTTGATGACATCGTATCTTGAACAAGCGAAACGAAGCGACTTGGCGGGGTGCTGCCTGGAATATCGAGGATGCTCGTCATTCTGGCCGGAGTGCAAACTGCAGGCTGAATGAATGGAAAGCAGATTCGCGATGCTGGGTATCTTATCCCCTCTAATGTCGGTCTTGAAGCGATCTTTTAATGCGAAAAAGGCATCAGGCGATAGTTTCGTGTATCATAGCATTTCCAAGGTCGGACCCACAGGCAACTGCAGGCACGTGACTCGCTGGACCATGGTCGAGCTGTCCGATACCGCTTCGATGCGGAAGGTGGCGGGTAGAGATCAAGATCTCGGAACTCCAGAGAAGCTCACAAGGAAGTCGCGAAGGCTGACAGTCGATGGAATACCGACTGGTCCGTCTATGAGTGCTTACTACGCCCGATCACTCCAGTGCTGTCTTAGCGGGTTGCCCGTACCCCCACGCGTGTCGTGACCTCTTAGGTCATGTAAAGTGCCTGTCCAACAACTAAATGTTCTTCAAATGAACGGTGCTAAGGCTGGGGTGATTTGCATAGGGGAGTGACTGAAGCCCTTCTGCGTGGGAGCCAAGGATCTAGGACTGACACAAAAGCCTATCGAAAGATGATACCTAGGTCCATGAGCAAGCAACTATGGGCTCTGATGATGAATCATAAAGTCTAGAGCGAGTAAATTCCTCCGACATGTCAGACGATAGTCACATTCTTGTACGCCCGTTGCCCGGCTTCAGAAAGCAACCACTCAACCATCGACAGCATCAAGCACCTCATCGATTACAGCTCCCACCAACATTCTTTCGAGCAAGCCAAGTTTCTCACATCAGACGAAGCGACGGTCTTCTCCGTCGAATTGTCGACCAGCGCATGTATAAAGAGCGGCGCAATCTTCCATCTCATGTAGCACATAACCACACAGCACAATTACAGCAGGTCTTCACCCCATACTTATACTATCAATCATGCAGCTACAAGCCCTTCTACTCACCATCATTGTCACTTTGGCAGCCGCCGCTCCGGTCGCAGAGCCTCAGCGCGGTGTCCCTCATGGCAGTCGTGGTCTAGCCATCCGAGACGCAGAGCCTCAAGTTGTCGTTCCTGGCGGCGGCTGCCGTCTAGCTGTCCGAGACGCTGATCCCCAGAAGCGTTTTGGTGGAGGCCGCGATTTAGCCTCTCGGGATGCTGATCCCAAAGAACGATTCCGTGGAGGCGGCTTTCTAACTACCCGAGATGCTGAGCCTGGAAGGGTAGGCGGAGGTGGACACAATGGTGTACGCGCAGTTGCGGAGAGAGCTACCGTTCCGCTTGCGATCATCGAAACCCGCGCAGTTCGTGGGCCAGGTGGACACAATGGTAAACGCGTGGTTGCAGAGAGAGCTCCTGTTCCGCTTGCGATAACCGAAGCCCGTGGAGTTCGTGGACCAGGTGGTGGTAATCCCTAGATGCGCCATGTCCCCTTTCCAGTAAGCAATACCCAAGGCACAGTTAAACTCACGTTCTCTGGAAGAGGCTAACATGTCGCAAGTAGGAATGAAGGGCCTCGATGAGGGAATGACAGTTGGAGCCAGCAGAGCAGAGACTGTTTGGAATGTCGGTGACATGGTATTCGTTCATTGAACTCAGGAGGACCGATTGATTGTGTGGAGCGTGTACACTGTCACTACCTTACATTGGTTGCGCTGTTAGTCAATACTAGCTCAGCGAGAAAATGATACAACATGCGTATCTCATCAGACTCAAGACGTGCAGCAGTGAGATGCTTTGCACATGCGTTCGCTTAAACTCGTTCCTTCTCAGCCTCCTCCAACTCCACAGTCCAGAGATGATACTTCGACCTCGCTCTAATCCTCGGGCCAAACCGGTAAAACAGCCAGGGTACAGGTGCCATAACCAAGGCGACGAACCCCAGGGTACTACTAGCCCACGGCGTCCCCATCTTAACATACATCTGTCGCGCAAACAGCGGGAAACCAGCCGTGAACAAAGACCGCATCACGGCATTAGCAGCTAATGCGCTTGCGGAGAAACGACCGTAGCAGTCGGTCAAGTATGCATTGGTGCCCAGGAACAACGTGACAAAGCCTATGCCAAAGGGTATACCAGAGAGAATGCATACGATCCAGTGCGTCGGCGGATTCGCCGTCCATCCAAACCAGAAGAGCGCCACGGGGATGAGCCACGCTATGATGATAAGATGAGGGAGTCGTGCTTCTGGCTTTGGTCCTCCAAGTTTCTTGACCCATATGCCGTGGATGTCGTTGATCCAGGGTGAGCTCGCCGTTGCGATCGCCATGCCGAGTCCAATGCCCAGGAACGATAAACCTGCAATGCCTTCACTCCAATGGCGCGTCTGCCGGAAGACTACTGGGTAGGCGGTGAAGTCGAGGTAGAGGATGCCCCAGACGAAGGCTGAGTACAGGCCTAAGACGAATAGGATGGGCTCCGTGAAGAGCATGAGCCATGGGCGGGTTAGGTTGGTGAGGTATTGCTCCTTGAAAGATTGGCGTCGGGGCTCGATGCCTGCTTTTGCCATTTTACGTTCTAGCAACGTTGTTGTGTATGTCTCGGGAAGGAAGAAGAGCATCGCGGTATACACGATCGCGGCAACGATGGTCACGACCCAATAGAGCCATCTCCAGTCCAGGTGCTGCGAGATGAAACCTCCTGCCACCGGCCCTAGGACTGGACCGAGGGAGCTGCCCATCGTGAAGAGTGCGAATGGCACCGAACGATGGCTTTGGGGCCAGATGTCTGCTAAGCATCCGCCGCTGTTGGTCACAACGGGTGACCCAAAGAACCCGCTGAAGAACCGAAATGTCAGAAGAGCAACAAGGTTAGGCGATAGCGCACAGCCGATGTTGAAGCAGAAGAAGAGGAACATGGTAATGCGAAAAACAATCTCTCTTCCCAATGCTTCTGAGAGCGGTGCGAATAACATTGGGCCCGAGGCAAAGCCGACGAGGAATGTCGTTACTCCTAACGTTGCGACGGTCGGGGAACATGCGAATGTTTTGGTGACGCCAGGGATTGCCGCGGCGTGAATACTTGAGCAGAAGGTGATATTCGCCGTCATGAAGACGATGACCATCGTCGCCGTCCATTTCTTTCGGGCGGGCCAGTTGAACGGGTGCTCCTCAGGGTTGAGCTTCATTTGGGAGGGGCCATCTTGCATGGCTTTATCGTTGAGCACTGCCTTCTCTTCTGATCCATGCTTTACGGAGGGAGGGATGAGACCTTCAGGGTCTTGGATAGTCGTGCCACCTCGATGCATGGTGGACGACAAATGATGAGAAAAACGGGTGTGCAGTGATGAGCGGAAGACTTCGCTAAAGTCTGGCATAGCTTCATTTATGGTCAGAGGTCGGTCACCAATATAACGCGGTTGGAATGTAGCAGACAGATGAGCTTGAACAGTGGAAGCATTTGCGGACGTGCCAAGCTCTGTATACAGTGACTCATATCGGCGTGGCTTTCAATCCTTGCAGCTCGGATAGTGCGCCACCGATAGAGATGGGGCGACATGAAGGTACCAGAGCCATGCATGTTGTGAAGGCGGTCAAGCATGCCGTATGTGAATCCTAAAGGAACTTTAGTCTCAATGCAACAACTAAGGATGGACAAGGTAGCTTCGATGGAAGGCGTCCGGCGACTGGCATGTAATTCAAACACGCGATGCACTAAAGCTGCAATGACCGAATGAATGGTGCTTGTCCAGATGACAAAGGATGCGGCAAGGGACTGTCGATGCGCAGACTCGCGTCAGGTCCTCAAGCTCCAATTACGGGCGCTAACGTAACCCTGTGGGGTATCTGGCGGAGCTGTGTGCAGAACAGACAGTCGATTATACGTGTTGGGATAGTACGTAAGGCTCCCGTCCCGACGTGCGCGCGCTTACTGTGCCTCGGGAAATCGACAAGGGCTGATTCTAGAACGACCTTCGGCTAAGCGACCTATGCGATGCCGAATGAGTACATGAACATTGGTGGAAAATCTGCTGTGTCAAGGTTGTCAACGGCGCCCTGCAACAGTTATGACAGCCTCGTCTGATCCTTCGCTGACATAAAGACGAGTAAGGCGCAGGGCGTAAAGTCGGACAGCTGACCAACGTGGAAGGAATGGCTGCATCTAATGAGGCAGTCATAACCAACCGTTTCATTGCTGCTAAAGACATGCTGAAGCCTCCTCGAGTCCATACTGCAAGCGCAAAGATGTTTCGCTCGGAGTAGTGCGCGAAGGACGGAGTAGCTAGGCATCCGATGAAGAACCAAGCCTCGTCAGCCCTTCGCCATGCGATGCCGCGTTCAGCTTCGAACGGCTCCACACCGCACTAATTATTCGCACTGTCCAGGTCGCAGTAGGAAGAGCGGCAACGCGCTTGTCATCAAGCTCATCGATTGAGGGCGTCGACCCTCCTCTCGATTCCGAGACAATGTAGCCGTAGCCCTCTGCATAGCCGATGAACCAGCGGAGTTTATAGTCTTTGACTTCGGGTCCATCATCGCAGCTTCTTACAAGCAATTGGGTAGGCGGTAGGTTCACAGCGAGTGCAAACAGTTGCGCTGGTTCGGTATACGTGGGAGAACGCGTCGAGTTGCGCGGCGCGCGAATCGTTGTGCCGTGTGCTTTCGACGTCATCGATGACCGTAATAGTCGGAGATTATCGTCGCACTCGTGCGTACCTAAACGTGTCTTCGGCTGCTACGTTGGGGGTTGAGTGTGTTCTTCGCGGGGGATACGCGCCTCGCGGCTTGGGCATCGTAGCTGTAGATGGGGTCGGTACTTCTGACATTGCGGCGTTGGATGTCAGAGTGGAGATCACGTAGTTGTATGCGTGAAAGTAGAAGAGACAATTCGGCTCTCAGATCCTGTTGCAGGTGCTGCGATACATGTGCCGTTGTAGTTCAGCGTGTCGCGTTCCCTTGGCGTTCGTCATCGCGGAGCTAGCTTGAGCACGCGAAAAGGATCCGGTTAGCGCGTGCGACTAACGTGAAGAGGTCTCTTTAGCCGTTGAGCGTCGATCTCTCAATCAAGGAGCTATGAGTGCCATGTAGCCGTACAAGAGTGCGAATGAAGCGCATAGCAGAGAAGTGCTGGGATGCACATGCTTCTTCAGTCACAGTTCTCATTCCAGAGCTTGTCTTTACCAGGCCGCAAGCACAGCCACCGACACACTCATCTCCACCAGGCAAGACTCCGACACACTCATCTCCACCAGGCAAGACTCGGATTCGACCAACATCTGTAAGATTGCTTAATACATCCTTCCGCGAGGCTGCATAATACGACATCTAGCAGACCATTAGCTCATTATCAAGTAACGTGCAAGGCGTAGGTACCAACACTCAAGAGATGTGGAAGGAACGAGTGAGACCAATGAGCCAGCAATGGGCCAGCAATGGACACGTAAGCCGACTTATAGAGAACAGTTCCATTAGAGAGCAAACTGTACGCGTATCGTTTTCTGCTTGATGTGTGCTCGTTGTACTCACGTTCTTCACGAGTTCGTGCGGCCTACCCGACGCTTCAGCGAAGCTCGCTCAGCTTTGCCTTGAATTTTATACTAATATTAACTCTATCTCCTATCTGAATGCGGGTGCCATCTCTGCCTCCGGGTTCGTCTCGCTAGGGGCTGCTATGCTGCTACGGCCGCCCACACTACCACGGTCCTAGATGAATACTAACGGTCATTCACCATCCTAAAACTCATTGCTTGACTGCGAGCGCTAGGTTTACCATATACTGTTGCTACTGAAGGAGAACACCGCCTATTCTTCTCTTGTTGCCGCTTCTGTCCCCACTTGACAATATCGCGCAACTTTCTTGGCCTTTTGCTCTCGGCTCACCGCACAACCACGTTTTGGTGTACAACACTTGTTTGACACACAGAAATAACGTATTTGAATCAACTATAGTAGTAATCATGTGATTTGGACAGACGCGAGTCCAGCTCGCCTGGTCTGCATCTCCTCAGCTTCGCTTGCGTTGTAACTGCAACACGAAGTCCATCGCCTTTTTTGCGAGATTTCTCGACTAAAGCGTCCATGTCTTTGGGGTTGTGAAGTTTGGCATGTTTCCTGAAGCTATCTAAGCGATTCCACACCTTGTAGGCTCTCACACACCCCAAATGAGCGCACATGAAGCTTTGCCCAGCCTCATTGTGTATTGTATTGAGATGCCTTTTACGATCCGCAACATTTTTGAACTGTATTCTACATCCATCGTGATAGCACGAAAGCCTGCTGATCGAATCGTCGAGATTTTCTATCTCGGGTTCATTTGTTACATTGGAAATGGAGTCAAGGTCGATTGCAGCCCCGTTGTCAGACCAGCACGAATCGAGATCCATATCATACTGGGTGGGTAGTTTATGGGAGCTGTCCTCGAGATCAAGGCACAAGTGGCTGCCTGCGTCAACAAGCAGCTGAGTAGAATCGTGTGATCGGGACCAAGGTAGCGGTTCAGCGAATGCATTGGGCACAGGGTTATGACCATGCGCAAGCGGGTATACAGAGCTATAGTAGCTCTGATAATCGTCGAGCGGCATCGAGGATACCGAGCATGGAGTGCTGAATGGTGTGTGGTCGATTGGCGCATTGTAATATCCCGGGACATATGCAAACTGATCGTACTCGCGGAGCCCAAGAAGTGGATCGAAAGCATCGCCTATGGCCAGCGCCCTACTTGATTTCGAAGCGTCATCGCGAGCATCGAACGCACTCAACCCCGTCTGTCCTGGATATACATCCGAGGAGCATGCCGAATCTTTGTACTGGGGCCATCTCAGCCCGTCGGTATGGACCAGCTCTGCCGCCAAATCCATGCGCATCGCATCTGCATCCCAGTGTGCCTCAGGACTGTGTGTCTCGTGCTTCATGCGTGAAAAGCTCGTGGAGTCCGAGGAGGGCCATACGTGGCTGGCATTGCTCGAGTAGCAAGGATAGGCAAACGGCTCATTCGGATCGGCGGGGCTCGCTTCCTGTCGAAACGCTTCTTCCGAATATGATTGTAGGTGGTCGAAGTCCATCGCGGTTCTGTGGAGACGTAGTCAGGCGGGGATGCGGAGGCTGTGGCGGAGAGGACACCTGCTAGCCTTGGCAGCTAGATGTGCCAGGGTCCGCGGGATCGGAGCAGCGGTGCGCGTACGGTTCGGGAACTAAAGTAAAACTCCACAGGTGGGTCGAGATCGGCGAATTCTACAACGTATACAACATCTGAATAGCACCTAACACTGCACTGCATGCAAATCTGCTGCGTGCACGGTGCCCGCAAACTGGCATCTGAAATCAACGATTAAGGCAGAGATTGCAAGGTTTGGTCTGAGTCAAGTGACGTCATCGAAGAGTAAAACCGGGAAGCTGACTGCACGGGCAGTATATGACCTTTGGAGTTGGCGACACCACAGCACGTACAGTGATGAAAATACGACTGATTACAGTACATCATGATCAAATGTACTCGCGCATATAATACTGAGTCTTTAATCACTCCAATGTTACGTTATGGTGATTAACACCGTTACTGTTAAGCGCAGTTTGCCGTCCGGAACGGGGTGCGTGCAAAAGAGCTGATAAATTTTTCGCCCTCGCGATACAGTCTGAACGACGAACGTGGCGTTGGACTCGTGTAATTGTCTCGGTCAACTCGTAAGTGCAGTTTGAGTGCCTACTATGGGTGACAGGAATCATGTGCCATGTTGGCTAGGTATGTCAGCCCGACTAGCCTACCAAACAACATAATGCATTCTCCTATACAATCTTGCGCTCACAGTCAACCTTCAATCTGAGCTTCAACAAAGAAATGATTGTAGAGCGTACCAGGCGCTTATGACGCAAGACGTGGTGGTCTGCCGTCTAGCGCTAACGGCCCCGACTGGTGCCCGCTGGCGACGGTGAAGCGACTGAAAGGCCCGTGCAGCATTGGCTCGAGTCCCGGTGGGAGTGGTGGCCACTGTCTGGGCCACCACTGTCGTCCCAGCCCACCACTCGCAATCACAGCACCGCATCAGCACCTCCCGCGTTTTGCTATCCTCGTTCGCGCTTCATGTGGTGAAAAGTAATCGCACGTTCCGCCCAAACTATATTTCCAGCGTCCACTGCCCTACTTCGTGCTCAACAGCGGCTCGGGTCTCGTCGTGCATTATCCAAGATGACGCCCGGACCTCAGGCAAACGCCTCTGCGGACTTGCTAGGTAAGTCATCACCGCTATGCTCCCTCTTCTACAACAGATTGTGCTTTGACGCAGCGCCACATACTCAACAACGGCGTCCCTTGGAGAATCCAACTGTAGTGCGCGTGCCGGTGTAAACCACTGGACTGACTCGTCACAGAGGAGCCGTCAGACGGCCTCGAAGCGCAAATCGAGACGATGCTGCAAGCAACCTACAAGACAACAGAAATCCAGAGAATCGTATCGGAAATCGACTACTTGACGCGCAAATTAAACTACGATACGACGAAGCGTGACAAGGAGAGGAAAGAACAGCTAAAGCATCTGACAAAGATGTTTCATCATCTGAGGACGTCCGCTGCAATCGCATGCGAGAAAGAATATGACGGGTCTGCTGACTACTGGGCCGATTTATTCCAGAAAGTGAGCGAATTCTTCCAGGAGCCAGGCAAAATCGAGAAGTGGGGTAAGTGTCAGAATTCACGCCATCCTCACAAGTCCAATAAGTTACTAACTGTTGTCGTAGTGCGTCAACAGTACAAGCCGAGCGAGACCACTCAGAGCAAAGGCTCGCGTTCCTCCGGTGTCGACTCCTCCTCGCCTCCGACTCCACCGAGCGAAAACGGGAAGCGGCCTCCGGAGCTCGAGAGCGGCATAGTCCATGGGAAGCCCCTCCGTAACGAAACCGTGGGGTTGGATAAGAGAGGACACCTAGTGGAAGTCGAGTGTGTCAACACACAGGGTGTAGAGGCAGCGCCGCCACGCTACGCCGACTCCCTTCGGAACGATCTCGTCACAGCTAGCTATGACGAACAAGTCTGTGGCACGAGCATGACCTCAGGCGCTACTGTCAAAAGCGAGCCAGCCAATCTTCTTCAGAGTGACCGCACAATGGATACCGTCAACGCGGACACCGCTTCGCAGAGCGAGCCCGCCGAGGACCAAGGCGACGATGTCGATTTGGTCAAGGGCGTTGCCCACCTGGGCTTGTTCGGCAAGAGTGAGCCCGAAGTGGGCGGAGTCATTGGCCGCCATGCCAATGAGAACAAGCTTGTCCAGATTGAATATGGCGTGAGCGGCGCCATGCAAAATTGTGGTACTGACGCAAACTCTCACCAGGTACATCTTGGCGTCGGCAATACCACGCAAGGCGATGCTATTCAAGACGAGTGCATCCAGGACGAAGGTGTCCAGAACGAACCTAGCCGAGACAAACCTCATGGCAACAGGCTCACCGAGAGCAAACCTGTCGACAATGGACTTGCCGAGGAAGTCTCCATGACACACAATGGCCACAGAGACAAGACCGTCGAAGACATGTACAACACCAACAACACTGTTCAGACCACGTCTTCCGGGAGCGAACGCATGGTACACACTGCTGCTGGCATCATCGACATCGCTGAGGCCGAAGCACCAGCGAACGAAGCCATACACATGGAGTACGACATTTCGGGTGTAAAACTGACGGACTCCAAGTCCTCGAGTCGTTGCCCAGCCAGTGTTGAGCCTCGAGAAACCATTCCCGGATGTAGTGTCATAAAGCCCAGGCGCCTCATGGTCAGTGTCCCCCTGAGGAAACCCATCAACAGCAACGATGGACCACACATGCTCGATCTTGTCGGCTCCGCCCAAACTATGACAATGGATTACTTTGAAATCCAGAGCGGGCCAGGAACACAGTCCGATGCGATATACAGTGTTCAGAGCAGAACATCCGAAGATTTCGCTCATGGATCTGCCATCGACGATGGTAGTTGTGCCCAAAGTCAGCCTGCCGCAGCCGCATCATGGCAGGGCGAATTCGTCGATGAACCGGCCGCGCGCCATAGCAACCGTGATTTTGCTGAGTTTGGAGCCGTTGAAGATACTGTCAATCGCGAGATCTCGCAGCGCGAATCCTCAAATAGCAGCGTTCCAGACAGGGCATCTCGTCAGCTTGGGCTAGCTAGGCACGCAACGGCTGAAGCCGAGCCTGCTTCGACGAAGCTTGTTGGCAGCGACCAGCCTGGGGAACTTCGTATAACACGCCATACCATGTTGTCGGTTATTGACCCTGATCTTACGACGGATCATCTTGCAACCATGCACCCGATGTTGAGTTCAGGAGAGACTTCTCCTATATCGCCCAGGAAAGAAAGTATGTCCGATGGGGAGTTGGAGTCTGGTTTTCATGCTGGCTTCGGTCTCCGTCTTTCAAGCAGTGTGCGTCCGCTGGAGGTTTTCTGTTGGCCGAGTGACGAGGATCGCGGTCCGTACGTTGTGGTGATGTTCGAGAGGCAGCTTGGGCTGAGCGCAGCTATCATCGTCATGATCGGGTTCTCGCTCTACTTTGCCTATCTATGGTGGGTGTGAGGCTGGTATGAGAGGTGTTTTGATATCTGATGTTCCTAGATATTGTTTAGTATTGGCCTAGGCAGATGGGATCACGAAAGATGGTAGATACGACTTACGAATTATGATAATGAAACAAGGTCAAAGAAGAACGTGAGGGGCGATTTCGCGATGTAGATTTGACTCCACGCTTTGCAGCACTTTGACAAACTCAGCGCATGCCTCAATTGAGCGGGCATTCCTCGACTATTACCCATCTAGAAGATGGGGATATTCGCATAATGCATCGGAAGCTAGTCCTATTGTGGACGGGACTCGGCTGAGCTACTAGCCACTTTCGGACTGAAGACGGCTGAGCTAATGTCTGCCTTGTTGGGGCGCGCTAATGTGTCTGGTCCGAGACGCTTTGACATCGCGTCATGTCCAACCTGTGTGGCCACATGACACCCCCAAACGTCTGCCCTGTGGCTGAATGATGCGTTAGCAGGGCGTTTCCTGTTATACATCGAACCTGAAACTTCCACGTACATCTCAAAGACATCCGGTGAAGCCGGGTGCGTCTTCCGGTTGAGACACCTATGGCACGTAGCTGGGTGGCGTTCCCAAGAGGTGTATACCTAGGTAGAGAAGGTGCACCAGACGAGTTCGCACGCAAAAGTGTAGGGAAGATCTATGCAATCCGCGAGCCGGTCAGTGAGGTGGCCGGAAGCAGTACCGAGGTATTCCAGAAACCGGCGAAGAAATGAAGGTCGAGGAGCGTGTCAAGTATTTTTATCGCCAGAAAATGACCAGATCTTCATATTGTTGAATACACACTTCTCTTCCAACGCCTGTTAGGTGGGGTGAAGCAAACACATCGCATACCCTGCCCTATTATCATTGCAAGATATAAGGAAACCGATTTACAGTTATTCCATCCTACCCTAACGTACACGAGGTAAAGCACCAATCGCCAAATCGTTCACTCTTCTAGGGTTGTCTAACTCTTGAGCCGGAACATCCATTTCAGCTAATCTGAATAGCAGACCGCATATTGACTTTGGGTTGGATGCCTGCTTCTCGAACCATGCCCAGGCCGACTGCAATTTCTCTTCAAGAAACGATACATCTGCACCGGCAAGACAACGTTCGCGTTGAGAATCTCCTAGTACTGCGTTCAGCCCAGTGGTTTCAGTGTCTGTTCTATTGACCTTGGGATTGTTGAGATATATCACTGCTGCTTCCGGGCCGCCCGCAAAGGTCTGGAGGAGTATGAATGCGTCCATCATGATGCGACACTGTCGCGCAAGGTCAGGCTTCTCATTCAGTTGGCGTTCCGGAAGCAGGTGTTCAATAATGCAAAACGTTGTCAAGAATTGAGAATTAATGGGAATGATGGGTCTGAACCTTCGCAGTCTCTCCTGGAGTTTCGTCTCCGGAGCCAGTGGATATTGAAGGTCCTTGAGTTCGTTACGCACGGCCAAGCCGAAATTCTTGTCAACCTTCTTCAGAAACCGGAACAGAATATCAGCCGCAGGCGGAGAAAAGTGCTCCCAATGAGTGACAGTGTTGTTGTCGGTGTCGTTCCGCTCGAGAATGTCGGATTGTCGCAGGAAGTTGTTGAACTGGTCGACATGTTCCCACGGTTCAACTGTTCTCTTAGTCACTGACTCGCGGAATTGCTCAAGAAGGAGGTCGCCCGATACGATCAAGCCGTTGAGAGCATCGAGAATCCGCTGCTCCGCAATCGTAGGGCGACCGTATGCGTGCGTCTTGTACAGAACGTCATGGCCAGCTTCAGCCCAAGCATGTCCAAGAGCTGAAACAACTTGAATCTCGATCCGATCGCCCCTGCTGTAACGGTATCCCCGTGTCGCATATTTCTCTGGCATGGGAGTCCGATAGTGATCTGCCTGATAACCAAGGTGCCGTTGAACGTAGATGTTGCGAGCACCATCCTTCTTCTTCATGGGCCTCGAATCAACATGTGGTTTTTCATCGATGGTGGTGCCCCAGATGTCAATGAGGATCTCTTTCACCTTCTGACGTTGAGCCTGGTTAGGTGTGTAGAGTACCACTCTCACACCAGCCAGGTCTACCAGATCGTCATTTATCTCGGCTACACTTTGATAAGCCTTTTTGCCTTCTTCCTCTTTTCGCTGCCAGTTGCGCAACTTGAGCTTCTCAAATACGCTTCTGTTCTCTTTAGCTCGCGAAGTTACCTTAGCAAGTATTTCTTCTTTGTTCACGTCTCTCGCGTCCACAAGTTTCTCCTCAATCAGACTTTTCGCTCTCTCGGCGCATGCCTCCCAGTGCTCGCGTTGCTTGGAGTATCCTTCAACAAATTCATCGATGACATCCGATGAATCATCCCAAGTCTCTACACGTTGAACTAACTGAGCGAATCCAGGGTCTTCCGAAGAGTCTGAGGTCCGCTCGGGTAGATAGAATGACTGCTCGCCAAATTTACCCGTCATGACTGGGGAGAGTTGACGGTCGATAATACAGTTTTAGGGCACGCAATAACTTTGAACCATTAGCAAACCTTCAATCTCGCATGCGTAGAGAACGAATCTCATGAAACTACTAGGAGAGACTTAACATACTGGAATGGAACGGTGTAAGATTTCGAATCACAGATATCGGCTAACCGAAGTTACGTCAAGAATCTGAAAGGATTGGAATCGCGACAAAAGCTGAAAGCCTCGGCATAGACAGGAACAGAATTTGGTATATGAACATTTGGGCGCGGTGCACAAGGAGTTTATATGCATCTTTAGAGACATTCACAAGGTGCATCAGGCTGGCGGGTTGATGGAAGTCAAACTGGATGAACAAGGCTGAGATTCAGGCGCCCAGCGTTGGTGTGGGGGCCTGCCGAACCGGCGCGTCGCGACTGCGCAGTCTGCAAGCTCACAGTAGCACACGCAGCCTTGCAGCCAAAGTTGTGAATTTAGCTACTTGCGGCCAAATCAACCCCTTCGTCTTGCCCTCTCTTTGCCCTTTTTTGCCTTCTTCTTGCGTCTGCACCCTCGACGTAGCAGGCGTCTTCTCGTGTGCATATGACCGGTCTGCAGCCTGCAGCACAAAGACACGTTGTGCCCCGCGGGGCGCACACATGGGCAGCCACGCGCCGCCAAGGGTAACGTCCTTCACCTTCGGATTCCCTCAGCCTGATGACATCGCGAAACACCAAAGTCGCTCAGTTGAGCCGCATATCTGTTGTTATTGCATCAAAATTCGTTCCGTAGGTGCTCAACACAAACCATGTATTCAGATCCCGTACGCGCTATATCACCAAGTTATCGAAGGACTGGCGAGAGTTCATACAGCGTGCTGCATCCATATGCGCGATACATC
Organism: Alternaria hordeiaustralica; assembly: GCF_023758085.1. Taxonomy (NCBI): domain Eukaryota; kingdom Fungi; phylum Ascomycota; class Dothideomycetes; order Pleosporales; family Pleosporaceae; genus Alternaria; species Alternaria hordeiaustralica. The sequence continues at coordinate 88,366 of NW_026056812.1, read as the reverse complement.
CAAGAGCTATGCTCGAGAAATCCTTCACTGAGAACTCTCCATTCGTTCCTGATAAATCCAAACGCGCGTACCCACGGATGTCGTGCGACTGCTCTCGATTTTCGACATGGCACATCCGTCCCCAAATCTCGCCCGATTTACAATATGGATCATCTAATTTATGAGATAAGGCTGAAGACGCCATTCAGTACGGGAAAAGAACACCCTGGAGCTGATTGCCAACTTCATGGACGAATTCTGATAATCGAGGATTTGACAGCTGAGATAATTCAGTTGCTGGGTTCGGAGCTCGACGTTGATCCGTTGTTCCTTGCTACACATCTACACACTGTACACAGGACAGGAATGCGCCACCAAACACCCGACGATGCCACCTTGCCATCTCGCCTCCGTGGTAGGGACTACATCAATGTTTCATACCACCAACCGGTGTCCTCTGACGTCTCATACCCTTCTGGAAGCAGGTTCTCTCTGAATACGGCGATCGACCGGAAGTTGGTGTTTCTTCGCGCCACAAAGATCGGACTTGTGCAACATCGTGTCTCGATCATCAAGCTTCGCCAAAGCTCTGGTTTTTGGTTAAGTGAGTTATCTAGTCTAATATTTTCTGTCGCCACAGCTGACATGCTAAGGCTTGGTTCTGGTCGACCCGCCGCTTGGCGATACGTACTTTCGAGAGGGATACAAGGGTGAATCCGAGTACAAAGTCCATTTGCGTCTAAGACCTTATTTGGGGACGTATGAGAATTTCATGGAGTTTCCAAAATTCTCAGAAGCCCGGCACCAGCAAGAGAACAATACGCGACTCAGCATGATGGATGATATGGTTCACTACTGGGAGACCGAAGCACCCGCCTGTTTTGATTCCGCCGATCCCTCAATTCAAAGTCTAGCGTACTATCCCATGCGGATTGTTGCAGCCGAGTGGGTCAAATACATCGCAGTAATGCAGCATAGCATCAAGCTGTACGAGTATGAGGGCAGTCATCTGGACCTTAACAAATTCAACATGGACATTCGGGAGCTTCAAGGCTGGCGTAGACGGAGCATGATGTCACTGAAAAAGGTCGGAGTAGTCATTCGCCACCTCAAGTCACACACGTCATCAACACAGAGCCACACTGCTTCAGTCGCCAACATTCTAGAGGACTACGTAGTCATCAGCGAGGACATCGAGAACGCCGGACGCAGACTAGAGAACATGTTGCCAGTAGTAACTTCTTTGGTCCAAATAATCGACGCGCGACAGTCCTTTGCCGAAACCGCAAACATCAGTCGCTTGACTATTCTTGCCCTGGTCTTCGTCCCGCTAAGCTTCGTTTCAAGCTTGTTCAGCATGAATTCTGAGAACGTACCAGGAAGCGAACACTTCTGGGTATATTTTGCCGTCGCAATCCCCGTTACTGCTGTCGTCTTCTTGATCGCCCGGCCGCCAACTCGAGCAGAATTGCGCAAAACTTCGACGTGGCTAAGTGGGTTGTTTAGAAGGAAGCCACGGTTACCTAGAATCTTGGCCAACACTCCAAATAGTGTGGAAATGGGCTGAGGGAATAGCCCGAGTCAAAGGCGCACTCTTTTGTTTTCGGAGAGAATTGGAAGCATGTAAGGGCGAACCGGTTGAGATGTAAACTTCGTGCCAAGTAGCATCGGCACCTTGCGATTTGTGGCCATACATCGCGAATCTTGAGCCTACGTGCGTTTGGCTGAGGTTGACATTACGAAGAGTCAATCTATCGTTCTATCCAGTTCTTTCCAGTAAATTGATCCCACTTGGTTTTACGGCACTTGAGCTCCCTGGATGTCAAACATTCTCTACGTTGTAAGCCCAGCACACGCGACCATGTCGCCATTAACACGAATTGCACTGGCGGATTGATAGGACAGCTCGATAGAAATGAACCACATATTTGCAATGTAATGCTTCGTCAAGAGCATGTGTACATCGAGAGCACGTTGTACATACGATCGTTCGCGCAGCCAGCGACGCTGCTTCCTCCGAGCCCCCCATCATGGGCCGAGGTTATATGTTAACATTTTACTCATTCTTCCACATACGACCATAGGATCATGAAAATTAGGCTTCCCGTCCGCTCAGCCATATACAAGCATGATACCGGCGGATTAGTAGTTAGGTGGGTGACCACTAGCGAATCCCCGCTGTTGTATGTTTTTTGCCAAAAAGTCAGAATCTTCTTTTTGCCGATCACATGGTGAGAGACGGTTGAACGTCTGACTGAGCGATTCAACGCTCGTTGGACTAAGGTGGGTGTCAAGAGGAGAGCGTTGCTAAGCGGCGACGTCACGTTTTTATTGGGAGACAATGCGCCTTGAGGCTGTCACGAAGCGCGTGCAGCTTCATCTACTTGACATGTGAGCAAAAACAAGGGTATCTCTGCTGAATACAATTGCACGACGTCAGCCTAATTGGTGGGTGAGACTGAGTAGATATCACGTTGCTTAAGAGTGCAGCTTCGTCAACCACCAGCAACACAACGACGCGATGAAGTAAACAATACGATTAATATCTATCAACAACTACATTTAAGCCGCAGTCCCATTCCCCACAACCGTCCCATTCACACCCCCACTACTAAAGTACGCGCAATGAATCAAATACCTCGACGTCTCCGCACTAAACCCCTCCAACGCAACAGCATCGATCTTGCCCAACGAGAAAGCGCCATTATTCATCTTCGTGTAATCGCTCAGCGGGATCCTCAGCACCACCGGACTGCCGTTCATACTGCCATACGCCGCCGTCGCAACACTAAGACGCTGTATCGCCGTCTGGCCATCGCAGCCAAACCCGCCGCTCTGCAACTGCACGTTGAAGCTCGCGCCTGCACTCGCCGTCACGTTGAGAACGAGGTATTGGGACGCGGAGACGTCGGCGCAGTTTTGCAGCGAGTACCAGTATGAGCCTGATACGCTGGGTTGGAGGACTAAAGCGCCGTCGGTGACGACGGGTGCGACTTCCATGGTGCCGTCGTCGCTTTGGACGTAGCCGTTGTTGTTGCGGTTTGCGACGCCGGGTGTGCAGTAGTTCAGCCATGCGTCGTCGGGGCAGTTGCATGTTTGAAGGGAGGGCGTGGCTGCGACGTTGATCAGACTGATACATCCGACTTTGACGGCGACGTCGGAGGGGTTGAACGCTGAGAGTGCGACGCTGTCGAGTCTGCTGATGTTCATGCCGGAGAAGTCGGCAAAGGGGATCTGTGCGACTTGGTAGGCGTCGGCGCTGGTGAATGTGACGAAGGAGGTTATGGGGACGGAGGACGGGGGCGAGAGTGTAGTGCATTCGTCGTCGGTCTTCCAGCGCATCGTGACCCGGAATGTGGTTCCTGCGGGAGCGGCGACGGAAAGTTGGATGCCCGTTGCGTTTAGCGTGTTCGCGTTGTAGCATCCGCTGTTGTCGAATTGGGAGTACCAGTATGAGCCGCTTGTAGAACCCAAGACGAGCGAGCCGTCGCCGTCAACAGAGTATGAAGCGAGAGATCCTTCGTCGGTCATCTGGCCGAGGAGTCGGTTGACGCGCGGGACTTCGGGCACGAATGTGCAGGTGTTCAGAATAGTGCCTGAGCAGAGCGCGCAACCGGGGCTATCTGCCGGTCCTGTGAAGACCAGGGAGTGGATGCGATACGTCGAGCCAGGGGAGTTGAAGTTCGTCATGACGAATGACTGGAGGTATTCCTGGTTGAAAGTAGCTGGGAAGCGAGAGAATGGAATCGTGAGCTGTGTCGACGCGGCGTTGAATGTGATCGGAACGTAAGACGTGACTACGTTGGTGCTGCAACCATCAGTGCCATATCTGAAACCGATGTTCGCGGTTGCATCTTGCGGGCCGGAAACGGTCAGGATGATCGCGTCGTAAGAGCTGTTCACCGCTCTGCATTCGGAAGGCTTTGCGAGCAGCGAGTAGAAGTAAGATGTCGCGTCTTTGGGTACAAGGTCGACGTATCCGCGGCTAGTCTGCTTGTACGATTGCATCGTTCGGTCGTCAGAGATAGCCGCGCCTAAAGCATTGGTCTGCGTCTTGAACTCGTTCGGGTCGCAGAAGTTCAGCACAACAAATCCGGTTGGAGCTGGGCAACGTGGGCCAGCGCCAATCGTGGAAGGTCCACCCAGAAGAGAAATCCATCGCATTGTGAAGTTGCTGGTTGCGGAACCGCCATTGGGCGTAAAGTTACGTAGTGTGATACGGCTGACCGAGTCGGTGTTGATACCCGAGAATGCCGTGAGGGGAATAGTGATGTTGGAGAAATCATCCTGGCCTAAAGTGGCGTAAGACCTGGTGTTGACAGTGGTAGTCTTGCCATCGCCTGAGCTTAATACCACATCGAAAGACCCACCGGACGGGCCGCGCGCGTTCAAAGAAACTCCAGTGTATGCAGTAGCGTTCAAGGTAGCTCCGTCGACCATAGTGTCTGTATAGAAGAAGGAGTCTGCGCTCGACGGCAGCAACTGCATTCTGCCTAACTCAGAAAGCTTCGCGAACGTCATCGAGTTGTTGTAGTCGGTCTGACCAAAGATGTTGTTGATACCAGTGATCCATCGGTCTACGTTTTGGAACGACTCAATTGCGAGACCTGGGGTACGGTCCTCTCCTGGTGCTGTTACACATCGCTTCTGGATCTTGAGGTTGTCGATGTAGATGGGTGTCTGTGCTGGCGAGATGTTTCCGATGCGTATTCCGCGCACATGCTTCATCTCTTGTCCCTTGAAGTCGGCTAATGGAATGGTGACAGTATGATTCGAGCCATCGGCAGGGGCGTATCGGGTAACGTCCAAGTATGTCGCACTTGGCTGTTCGAAGTTGCATCCAGTGTCGTACGAAACGAGCTGCACGTAGAAAGTGCTTCCTTGAGGAGCAACCATATCGAAGTACAAATGGGTGTAGACGGTGGCATCGAAGCAGAAGCGTGAGATCTCGGTGTAGTACGAGTTGACGCCGCTGTTCGTGGTCGCGGTAAGCTGCAAGGTACCATCGACATTGTTCGACGAAAGTCCAGTCGCAGCCGTTTGCAAGAGGAGTAGATTGACGTTGTTGCTGCCAAAGTAGAGTTCGAGGAAGTCGTCAATCATCACATCCCATGCTATGCACTCCGTATCTCCAATCGGCTTTGGTGTGAAGTCAGGGCATGTAGAGGCAGTTGCGTTGCTGGCCCCGACAGCGAAGTTGAGGGTGTAAAGTCCCTTTGCCGTGTTTCGCAGTACGACCGCGTTCGTGGTCTTGTCGTATGAGGGTTGCTGGCAGACCGAGAGAGAGCCCGAGGCAGATTGTATGGCATAATTGCTTGGAACTTGTAGAGTAAGTCCTTCCGTGCGGCCGTCCAAGCGGACTGTCATCACTGCGGATGAGTTGTCCGCTGCGGTGATGTCTACAATCGCGCGATCTCGGTTGGTCCACCAGTTTGCCATACCTGTCTGGTTGAAGAAGACTGCATAAGGACGTACCCTATCATGGAGCGCGCGCTGAATCTGGATCTTATCGAACAGGGCGTCTGAGGGATGGATCAAGATGTTGTAGTGACCTCCATACCGTGCCATCTTCTCAATGTACTTGATCTGGTTCGCAAAGTCTGAGCCCGGGAAGTCCGCGCTGCTCATATTGCCGTCACCATCAGACCACTGGAGTGGGAACTCGTAGTAAGGAAGCTCCTGGAACGACTCGCGGTTATGCGTGACCTGGAAAGGAAGATGGGTTAGGTGCGAATTGCCTGCGCATGAAGAGCCGCCGATAATGCCGTTGGCGACGCAATGCGTGGCTTGGTACTTGCTCCAAGCAAGGTTACCAGGACGGTAGGTAGTCATGTTGTAACCGGTCTTAAACTTATCATGGAGTATGTGTCGGATCAACCAAGCACTCACACGAACCTCTCCCGATGCGGAAGCACCTGATGTGTAGAAAGAGAGTCCACTGGTACCTCCCTTGGTGCAGACCTCTCCATTGGTGGGTGTACCGTCAGCATTGGGACCGCACTGGTGGATAACCGGGTAGTAACCGGCATCAGTTCCTTCAATGAACCGCTCTTGAAGTGTACCATAGTCGAAGCCCGCCGCGTTGGGCGAGTGACTGACTGTGTGGCTACCAAAGTCGATGAACGGGTTTCCATCAGGAGCAGTTCGAAATCCACTGATCTGGTAGATATAGGGAACGCCATACTGGAAGTACGCGGTCTCGTAAGCATCGGTGATGTACTTGGTATGAAGGTTCAAGTTGCCCGCGGCACCTCGATCTTGTGCAGCAGCCGCAATACCCTGGCCATGTGGATACGAGACGTAGGTGTCGATATCCCAGGTAGTGGTGAAGGCGAGTCCTTTGTTGTAAGGAACAGACCACAGGCTCACGAAATGAGGACTGGTGGTGACAATGTTCTTGATGACGCGGGTTCCAATGTCATATCCGGGGTAGTAGTGTCCGTCATACCATGGCGAATACCCACCGGCCTCAGCTTGAGCCTGAATGTACAAGTATCCAAGGTCCATACCGAAGCTGTACACGTATCCACTGGCGCCCGACGGCTGGTGCTTGACGATCGCTGCGCTTGTAGCGGATGTATCTGCGCTGTCGACACCATCATTACGGACCAGGTATTTTCCGATCGTTTGAGAGCCGTTGATAGGTGTATAACCAACATTGATCAGACCAGTCTCGGTGTAATTCTCAAAGAATGGCATGTTGACATCGTAGTACTCGGTAAAGTCGAAACCTTGGAGAGCTTGCGTCGGTGTCTCAGTATTCGTCAACTGCAGGACGGATCTGGCACCACTCGTATCTACGGTTGACGCAGAAACACCGGCCAGAGCCTGGAGAGCGGTAGGTACTTGATTCATGAAGATTAGCCTTCCACCCTTCGCCACGAAAGAGGTCAAGGTCGTGACATCCGCAGAGCTCGGGCTGTAGCTCACGCTCGGAGAGGTGTAGATGAGTAGATTCCGGCATTGTGACGAGATGTTGAGCGACTGGATGACCTTGACTTGCAAACCGACTGTCTTGAGAGACAGTGTCAGAGGAAGCCTGGACTGGTGTTAACGATTGCACATGTGCGTGTCTGGTGAGAAGGGATTTACCAGTTGGGGTCTGCTTTATAGCTCGGTAGAAAGATGTTTAGCCCAGAGTCCGGCCCAGCTGCGTGCCTGTCATTGACAAGTTAGTGAAGAGACATCATGCCATTTCCTTGATCTCCTTACCTTGATTGCGATGGTACAGTAGCTGGCTGACTATCTTCACCCAAATCTGGACTCGCACCTCCAGGCTGCGTGAGCTTGTAAATATCCGGCGAACTGAAAGCCTGACATATCTGCAATATAGCAAACAACGGAATCAGAAAGAATGAACGCATACTTGATGCTTCCCTTGGAAAGAGAGGGGTAAGAATTCGCAGAAGGACGTAACGAAGAACAGAAAAGTGCAGAACCCGACCTTTTGGTCAAGTTCCCAAATCGAGAAACCGACTAGAAGCACGGGAGAAATCGCCTTATCCGAGCCCGAATACCCAAATTGCTAGCCATGCTGGTCTAAGGCCGCAAACTTCATCAGGGCGCGAAATCTGGGAGAAATTCGTCAACCTATCCACTTAGGGTTGTTCTAGCAGGGCACCAACAAGCGACTACGGCACCATGATCGCCGGTACCTGCGCTATTAGCATGCATCTAGGGTAGGAACTCGTGTTCATTGAGTTTGGCGTGGCCCCAAAGTCCGCACAGACGCTGCATCTCCATAAATAACGAGTTCTTCCTGTAGGCCGAGGCGCCGGTTTCAGATTTGGCAGCGGGAGCAACGATGATGCGTCGAGGCGTCATGGCGAAGAGGCGAACACGATCGGTTTGGTCGTGGTTGAGATACCCTTATGACAAAAAGGAGAGGTTGGGTAGAGTATTGACTGCTTGAGTAGCGCTTACTAGCACCGATGCGTACTTACGTCATTTTGGAACCTTCGCGCCCGAAAAAGGAAGTAACAGGCCTGGCTCCTTCCTACATGTCCATACGAACAAATCTCGAGATACGACGTAGTTGCACTCGCTGCATTGCCACAGTCTAGCTGGAAGTCGAGAAGCTATGTCGAAGATGAAACGAGGGTACCGCTTCGGCTCAGCCGGCTTCCCGTTTTTCACGGGAGTCCAGGCCCGTGGATACGATCGGGACTTTGGAAGATGCGCACAAGACAATGTCTCGAACGCAATCTGGCGGCATTCTCGCGTGGGTACACATCAGTCATGAAGCTTGTTGCTACTGAAGGGTCGCTTCGTCGCCCAAGGACTGCATGCCGTTCGGTACCTAGCGATATAGGTAGCACCCGACTACCTAGGTACCGAAGAAGTCGGCTCCAACATGTCAGGCGGCGAACTCAATGTCAAATTACTACCCCAATAATATACAACCTTTGAAATTGAGAAAAGTCAACATTAAGGTGTTCACGTCAGCACCAAACCTTGGAAGGTGCGGATACATCTACACGTGACATCAACCCGATGCCAAGCCGCCAATCGCCCTGCCTCGCGTGCCCGTCGCGTGTGTCCAACTGCAACGCCATGCAGACCCCACAAGCAATGCAACCCCACTACCACCTCACAGTAGTCGATGACCTCGCTACCACTGCATACACATATTGGTTACCGATTCGAGAGATCTTGAGAGATACCTCGTCGCACAGCCATGTCTGCAGCGCATGCAGTGGCGCAACCCGATCCTACCTCAGTACTTCTACCACCTGCGTCTATTCCAGCCCGAACCAAGTCCCCAACGCGCAACCTGATAAACTGTAGCCCGTCGACTCGGGTGCAAACCGCGAATCTGGAAGCGACATCCAACCACCTCAGAAGACCTGATCGTAGCGCTGCGACTGCGAACCTGTGGGCGCCCACAGCCTCCCTACCTCGCTCCCGAAGCATGAGACATCCGCACGCGCATTATACACTGTAGATCAAGGGGATGGGTTGCATAAAATTGGTGTGGCTGGGAACACTACGTGGCAGTACTGAGCGCAGTTCCGGGCCTAGATGACGGATCACCATGCTGCTCCGTATCTTACGCACCCTGCATACTCGCTGCTAGAGGAGCTCACAATGAGTACTCTGAACCAATAGACTTGTGCAGAGCGTTAGAAACGCCGAGCCATCCCCCAAACTCTGATGCCAACGCAGATTTGCCAGCGCGCTCTCATGAGAATGCTTCCATTAGAGACGGATAGACACACTACTTCGAGTCCCCCTCCCCTTGAGACTTAAGCGTCGAAAGAAATCAGATTACTACACTAACCCACCTACGGCTTACTCAACTGCTCCTTCCTAAAAAACTTAAAGAACCCCAACGGAACCACCAACTGCGCCGCTAACCCAATCCAGAACCACGGCTTACTCAACCCTGCCACCACTCCCGCCGAGAAATCCGGAAACACATCTCCAGGCCCATTCGCATTCGGCGCGGTAGCCTTCGCCAGCATCGTAACGAGCGTACCGAGAATCTGGGCTAGGACAAGCGACACCGCGATGTGAATCCGAGTGAGAGTCTGCAGGAGCATCATACCAAACCCCACACCCTGAATCGCGTCGAGAAGCCCAAGCCAGAGCCACAGACTACGGCCGGCGAGCGCGCCGGCGACGGGACCGCCCGGCATCCAGGGGACCCAGTTGCCGATGCCGGAGACGCCCCAGAGCATTTGGGCCCAGCGGGGTGCGCCGAGGCCGATGGCGAAGATGGGTAGGAACCAGGAGTGGCTGCCGCTCAGTTTGGCGAAGAGGAAGAGGAAGGCTGCCCAGATTACAACGAAAAAGGCCAGGACGAGCAGGCCGATCGCCCACTGTGGGGCTGCGTGGGAAGACCAGAGGTACGCCCAGCTGCGTCCGTAGGGTGTGCTGAGGAAGTAGTTTTGTAGGATGATCATGACGAAAAACCAGCCTACGAGCTTCCGTCGGAGGAGTGTTTTGTAGAAGGAGGGGATCTTGCCTGGGGACTGGTGGTAGTATGATGGTAGGGATGTGATGAGGAGAGCTCCGATGGTGAACATCAAACCGGCTATTGGAAGCGTGATCATTGCGGCCTTGGGCGAAGAGGTAAGCGCATTGCTTGCGTCGGAATTCGCGAGCGTGCTTCCCCAGTAGAAGAGTGCTGTGATGTAGAGTTGCTGCGTTCCCTGGATCATACAAGCGCGGAAGATCCAGGATTTGATGGGCGCACCACCTAGATGAGTCAGTACGATATATGTCGAGGAGAGAATTTGGAGCTCACCTTCATCACCAAAATTCAACGCAAAGAATATCGAGCCACTAGCCGAAGCAGACACATACAACCCAGTCGCAACATTCTGCACCCAGTCTCTCGCCACCCCGAACTCCGCAAACGGCGCAACACCCACGAACAGGAAAGCAGCACCATATACTGCGAAGGGAGCGGAGAGAACAAATTTCGATGGCAGCGTGCGAAACATGACCCACCAAACACACGACATGACGATGAAGATCGCACCAACAATATACAGTTTCTCCGGACCCTGGCCTTGAGGCCCAGTCAGAAGAGTAATCTGATACGAGTTCGCCGCCATAATCTGCCCGAGCGCAAGGAGAATGGAGTAAATGGGCCAATCGCCGATTCGCGTTTGCAACCAGCGCTTCAGCAGCGACGGGCGCTGATAGTTCGCACCGAGAAGGAATTCGTCCACCTCGCCCGAGGGCCGTGGCGAAGCTTCTTCGCTATCATTCTCGCTTTCCTGCATGGACGGGGACTGGTAGTGCGAGTAACTCGAACTCCGACTGCCGTTACTGTGCAGACTCTCGCGGGGCCACGCAGGACGCGCACTGATACCCAGACCCGCTCGGCTGTCTTGAGAATGCGCGCGATCGCCGCGACCCAGTCTCTCTGCGCGCATCCGCTTGAACCATTCTTTTTCGCTGTCGACGAGGAATTGCTCGACGCAGAGGTCGTTTTCGGAGGTCTTGCCGCTGAGGCTGCTGAGCATGGATTCGAATTTGGTGTAGTATACGCCGGTCTTGTCTTCGAATGTTGGGTCTACTTTCTGTAGGCTGAAATCGGTTGTGCTGGCGTTCTTGATGGTGCTTAGGTCGAGAGCAGAAGATCGGTTGCGTCGGTGATGCGATGATCGCACGCGCATTGGGAGGCTACTTGGGTCCAGGAGGCCACTTGTGGGTGGCGATCTTATCAGCATGTCGTCGGTCTCGTCGTCTGCGAGCGGGCTGCGAGATCTGCCGCGTCCCCGATAACTTGTGTCGATAGGTGGCGAATCCAGTCCGTAAGCGCCCGCAGAGTTGCCTTCGAGAGCTGCTACGGCAAGCCGGCGCTCAGACTCGCGATAGTCGGCTTCTGCTTGCTCGCGGCTGATGAACATCTCCTGGTCGTGCAGAGACCCTTGGCTCGACGTTATCGCGCCTTCTGGGTCATACTCATGGATGTCTGGTGTTCTGGACGGTGAGCGCCGCTTGTGAACCTGTGTGATGGCATCACCAGAGGGATTCATCCTTGTTTCGTGTCCAGGCCCAGAACGTACACCGAGTGAGAGACCACGGTGAAGGTTCGTGTGGGTGTTCCCAGAGTATTGGACTTCAACGTCGTCTTCCACTGGCCTTTGCTCGTAATTCGATAGCCTGTCCGTACTGACAGCTCGAGACTGAGGCGGGAAAAAGCTTTCATCAGGGAACTGCAGCGACGTCTGTGAAGCCGCAGCCCGTGAACGCGGACGGAAGATACCCTTGGATGCCGAGTCCTTCTTCTCGTTGTGGATCTTAATGGCAGTCTGCTGGAGGGTGTTGAGATCTTCCACCCACTTCGCGACTGGAAACCGCTGTTTTGCGGATCTTGCTCTCATGATCGCCCTTGTCTCGGTCTTGGACTCTAGGGCGTCTTCGATGGCTGACTTGAACTGGTGGAGCATGTGTTTGGTGGTTGTTGATTCGACCGTAAACCACCATCCAGGCATCTGGCCAAGACCGCCGACGCGAGCACCCACACCAAGCGCTCCTTTCCTACCGAACTCGACAGCGACTAGACCGAAGGGCTCATCGCGGGAAGGGATCAGGGCGAACTCAGCGCCCGTGAAGATGAAAGGCGGAAGTGCAGTGAACTCGGGTTTGGAGAACACGCGCCTGGGGTACTTCTCCATCATCTTTCCGAGCTTGAGAGCTGCGAACTTTCCGTAGAGGTCGATGACGGGACCTATGCAGATGAGCTGCACATTGGAGTGCTTCTCGAGAACGGCAGGGAAGACATCGGCGATAAGATCGACACCCTTCTGGTTACTCCACCGCCCAACGAACACAAAAAGCTCAGCATTAGGGTCCTCATCCAAACTAGCCCACTGCTGAGCCTGAATTCTCAAATCCCCACGACTAGCCTCATACGCCGGATCAACAACAATATTCTCGTTTTCCTTCTCCGGCTCCCAAGGAGCGGTGTCACTCGGATCAGGATTCGGTAGTCTGCCAACTTCCTTCAAACCCCAGAAGATAGGGTAGCGAGCGTACGATCGTTTACCGTATTTGTTTGAGACACCGACGGCGCCAAAACCACGTTGATGGATGCGGATGTAGCTTGCGCCAGCGTGCAAAAGGTTGAAGACCTCGCCGAATTGGACGTACTTTTCGACGACTGAAGGCTCGAGATTGTATACGCGGCAGACTTCGTCGCGCTCCTTTGGTGTGCGCATGGGCCACAATCCCTGGAACTCTGCGTTATGTAGGGAGAGCGCACAAGGTATCGTTCGTCCCTTGGAGAGCAAATACAACGGTGCTGCAGCGCCATGGTAATCGTTGATGTGGTACAGATCGATAGGAAACCTCTCGATGGTCAGAGCGATGCAGGCGTTCCAAGCGCTGTAATACACAGCCGAGTCCAGATCATCCATACGGGGTGGATAGGGCTCGGTCTTGGTCTGCTGTCGAAAGATTGGCGCATCTAACAACACGTATGTGATGTTGTTGAGCTTGTGGTACTGGACCTGGATCTCGTACTCAGTATCGAGAATGGTCACCGTCATGGGCTCCGCTGGTTCATCGATAGGATAGTCCACCCCACCGACGCAAGGAACGACCCAGATCAGGTCTTGATGAGGCAGATTTTTCCCCATGAGCTGTGCCATGACACCCAATCCACCGATCTTGATCTTGATCGCCCAGTCTTCGATGTCGTATTCCATGGTTGCAATAAGAATCATAGGCCTCTTCTTGTTCGCACCAAACTTACCGATAGCCGCAGCGGGCATGGGAGACGAGTCCCGCGACCTTGGAAAGCCGAGTCGCGGAGTAGATCGTTTCAGCTCGACGACATCGTCAGACTGGATACTCTCGAACTTGTGGCCGCGGCGCCAAAAGGCCAAAGATGCGAAGAAAGCGAGACCTTGTGCGCTCACACCCGTCTGGTTGAACTTGACACCATAGAAGGCGCCCTTGTAGATCCAGATACTGACTGCAGCTGTCAACACGGGTAGAGACCAGAGAAGAGCGAACATGATCAGTTGTATGAAGCGATTGCCTGTGTAGACAAGCTTGTATGCCAGGGTCGCATCGTCGATCTCAACGCGATACGCTAGGTATGGGCGAGGTGGCAGGACAGACATGTTCAGCACGTTCTTCGCGAGAGAGTCCGGGGGCAGTCGGTCCAGAACACCATCGTTGTCAACGTCGCCAAAGACGAAGCCCGCGTCGGGTTTACCGCCAGGATTCATGCCCCAGACGTTGACTTGGGCCACCGAAGGCCATTCGGTCATGATGTGTAGCTTCCACTTCCCGTCTTTGCCAAGGTCGAATGAGCTGTCGATACCAGCATCGAATCCAAATTGGTTGTACGGCCCGTGAGCAAAGAGATGGGGAAAGCGTCTTGGTTGGCCCTTGTAGTTCGTGTCCGTGTGCTGGATGTGATCGCTACTTCCAGTCACGCGGTTCCAGTATTGAAGAATGACGTGCTCGCCCTCCCATCTTTGACGTTTGGTACCGGACCAGGGCTGCGTCTTAAGGTCGCTGTTACCGCCTTCATAGTCTTCCCATTGGCTCCAGGTTGATCCCCAGTTGGTAGAGTACCGCCACTTGTTGGCGCCTGGGGCGACGTGCGATACATGTAAGCCCTTGGAGTCCTTCTTGAGTACACCACTAGTGTAGTTTGCGACACGAGGGAAGACCATAGGGTTGTTCCTAGCTCCGATCCGGATCATGAAGCGATCGTTGGCGTTCGTGAAGCGCTCTCCATCCTTGGTAGTGGCGTTCTTGACGGTGACAGTGTGAATGCCGTGAGAGACATCCTTCAGAGTCGCTTTCCAGCTCCATTTAGACGTGGAGCCACCGACAAGATTCGATACTAGCGACGAGATATCAGCACAGTCGACAGTGTCTTCGTCAACTGTTGCAGAGAAGTCATTCTCGGTATCAGATGTAATGGCGAGGTCCTTCGTAATCCCGTCGCAATCCATCGCTTCGGAGAATTGGAACTCAATCTCGAGCGAATCTTTCTCTTCCACTCCTTTCTTCGACTCAATCTGAGCATCATGGCCTGGCAAGAACTTCGTGATGACGGGGATAGGATCTAGCCAGCTACCCTTTGGCACATACGCCCGGAAGTCATACGCCTTCATATCGAGCTCATCGACGCAACCATTGAACTCCTCTGAGCCGTCTATGCCCAAGGCGGTAGAGCTGTTCCCGAGTTTGATCTCGTCGTAGGGAGCGAACAGGTTTTTGACTGTCGTTCCAGCGTCGAATGCGGATATGAGTGCCTTATTCTTGTCTTTACAGTCAAACTTGTAGCTGACATCGCGATCTTCGTTGGAGTAGACAAGCCAGATTTGCGATGATTCAGTCCCTTCGGTCAGGTTTTGTACATCCGGATACTGATTCCTCATGACACTCCACATCCCGAACTCCGATTTCGTTCCATTCGAGCCTGGCAGTTGCACCAAGCGAGTCTGATTGGAGAGCGATTGTAGAAAGTAACCGTCGTTGAGGACCGGATACTGAGTACGGCGGTGATACATGTTCTTGATGATGTTGTGAACAGGATGCGAAGGGTCTCGGTGATCTTGGCTAACGGTGTCGTCGTTGCAGCCATCAAGCACTGCTTCCAGTGGCATGTCGTAATACTGCGAGCTACCGAGGCGGTAGCAACCGTGGTTTTGCCACCCCTGAGCTGAAGAGATCGGCTGTCGACCGAAAATATAGTTGGCAGCAGTGCTGTCAAGGATGTAGAACGCCTGTTCTTCGCCCCAGAGAAGTTTTGGAATACCAGGCATGTGGATCGTTGTGACAAAGAGGCCGAGCAGCATTCTCTCGGTGCCTTGCTTTATAGCGGGCCAACGGAAGACATCCTGATGATGTTAGTACTTATGATAGGAATGGTGCAGAGATTCTGTAGAGAGCCCACCTGGTTCGTGACTCCATACATGTGCCGCGGATCAAATTCCCCACTCTCGGCATTGACGAAGTCGTTAGTGGTGAGAAGTGTATTCCAAGCATTGACAAAGTTGACGGGAACATCGTAACCTGCTTCTAGATTGCCGTCTAATCCAAGAAAGCGAGTTAGCGATCGATATGTGCTGTAATGAAACGCAGCTCCATCCAACGCTTGTTTGCCATGCGCTCGCAGGAAATACTTGTCATCCGAGTTGTTGGTCAGGGTGACGGCTTGGGTGATGTTGTCGGGGACTTGGTCAGGTTGTCTCCCGCGTCCAAGGTAAATGGACGCAAAGTTGTTACCTCCTGTGATCTCGCCGGGCATGAAGAAGTTGTTCTTCCCATACTTCCGCGCGCATTGCCGGACAAAGTCGCCAAACTCAGCTTGAGCTTCGACCGTGACTTGTGTAGCTTTGTCGAATCGGAAGCCATCGATATCCAGCATCGCTATTGTGATGCACGAAAAGTGTTCGATCTTTCCTCGGACTGAAGGTACCCATTCTCGTAAACGGTCTTGGACGGATGCGAACTTGGATAGCTGGCGCTGCCAGTCGGGAAATACACCGAACGCTTCCGTATCGCCATACTGCGAGAGGTAGATCGTTAGTACAACTACTCTGCTCCTCGCTATCAAGTTGCGTAACATACCTGATCAAACTCGCTGTCATAGCACCCGACAAGCCTGCTAAACGTCTTATCAGAATCCTTCAACACCGGTTGCCCTGACTCGTTCCAGAAGTTGGGGTATGCGCATGTGGCGTTGTAATTGTTCCCGAACGAGAAGTCTAGATACTGGCGGCTCGACTTCCACTGCACTTTGTGTTCTTCCGGACGAAAAGGTGCTGTCTCGTTGAGGAAACCCTCGAAGCCAAGAAGGTCACCCATGCTATACACGAGATTAGCTAGGGTGATCGGGTGTCACTTGTGCTACGTACGTCGACATTGTGTGATCCAGTATCACATGCATCCCCCGCTTGTGGATGGCATCGACAGCTGCTCGCCATGCTGCGATATCTCCGTAATGCTTGTCGAGAAGCGTCAAGTCTAGCGGCGAGTACGAGTCTGCCTTCCATGGATTGTTGATGAAGGGCGAGCCGGCGATGTAGATGCCCTATACGTCTCAGCTCGAAGCTCATGGAGCAGTAGACTTGCTTACCTTGATACCTAGTCCTTGAATATAGTCCAAGCTATCTACCAACCCCACCAAATCACCTCCATGTCTCAACTGATTACTCTGCGAGTCTTTTTCGTACACCGTCCCGTTGATATCATCATTCGTCGGGTCGCCGTTGACAAATCTATCCAGAAACAGTGTGTAGAATGGGAATCGCCAATTCTTTGGTGATGGGTGGAATGTGTGGTCTTTCCATTCGCCTGAGTAGTCGAGGGGCTCTATAGCTGCTTCATTCTCATTAAGATTGTACCCAACAAATGCTTTGTCGAACCTCAAGCAAGAGACGACGGAAACCAGAACTAGCTGCAAGAGCGTGAAATGCAGCATGTTGAACGAAAACGCTAGGAGAGGAGTTTGGAGGCGGATGCAGCCGTAAGCGGCGCCATTCGGAGACCTTTATCTCGATGACCACGAGGGCTTAAGGAACAGCCTTGCGCACATCGGCGAAGGACAGAGCGGTGTTTGACAAACTGCACGCCTCGACTCGCTAACGCCAGCCAGATACCGCAGTAAGTGCAGTTGTTGGAAACCAAAAATAGCGGTCGCGACATATCGTCTGAGTACATCGGTCCCGCTCTTGATCACCGCATGAGACAGAGCTCAGCCATCGGCGTGGCTCTGGCATGTGCATCGTCTCAGATCCTACTGGTCGGTTACCGAACGTTACAGCGGTCTGCTATGGTAAGGCAGTTGCATTGCTGATGATTGCCGTCATCATCTGATGGAAACCTCAGACTAGTTTGCAGTGAGACTCGTCAAGAAGGTGGTGTGATGGGCAAATGTCAGAACGTAAAGCTGCAGAAGGGAAGTGTAACAGATGGCTTAAGGCTGAGATGGCTGCTATCGGTTGGCCGAGAAGTGAGTGAGGTTGCACAAAGATAAGCGGCGTAAGATGCTTATTGGGACGGGGAAAGTCAGACACCGCCGACGTTGCACATGCTGGCTTGTCAGCAACGGCTTAAATTACAGCTGAAGCAGATAGACCTGGAACTCTGGCCAGTAGCTGAAAGCTTGCATGAAACCTGCCGCATCCTTTAGCTTGCGACCGTCCTCAGCCGTGGCAACATTCCTCATTCGCGAGTGCGGGCAAACAACTTCCGAGGGATTGAAGGCGGGCGCCGGTGCGACGATGTTGAGGCTGAGAATTTCGCTCGCCGCTCACTAATCGAATTCGAAGATAGAGTCGACGAAAAACAAAGCATATTGTGCTGAGGTGATTTTGCACTGTTGCTCTGCGATGGCGCATAGGAAGTGCCGGTGAGGGGAGCCTGAGGATGAGATGAGAGTAGCATCTGGCGGGCAGCCTGCAGCAAGCCATCACAGCTTTCGCAATCAATGCGATACCTATACCTTTTCATTTCTTCCGATAAGAGCGATGGTAACACGAGATACTGGATGTGTTTCGGATGAAAGCAGTTGGAGGCCGCTGGTGTTGGAAGGAACCGGTTGCAGTCGGGCCGACTCCCATCGCATTCAACGGCCTCGTCGCTGCCTGCTGCTGCCTGGATGATCACCACGAACGCCTTGGCGGGGTGTGAGTATATGTTAACCAGCACCACGTATGTAGAACTTGATATGAATTCATATAGAATCAAACAATGAGTACAACAGCATCCCAAGAACTCAGGCGTTCAAAGCGCAAACTCGACGAGCAAGCCGCCAACCCAGTCCCCAACACCAGCAATGCGCCAGCACCCAAGAAACGTGCGCGTAAAATCACTGCATCAGACATCACACCCATACAAACCCGCCCAGTCTACACCACCTTACCTCCCTTCCTCGCCCTCCCACGAGAGCTACGAGATGAAATCTACGCGCACGTCCTAGAATCCGACAACACATCAACACTCAAACCCGGGGCCCTTGGCATCGTCACACGCTGCGGCCTCGCCGGAGTAAACAGACAGATCTGCGACGAGTACATCGATGCCGTCCTCTTCCACGCACCCGTCATAACGACCACAGTGCGCAACCACAACTTCGCACCCGTCGTCACGTTCCTAAACCGGCTGTCGCAGGCCCAGTTGAAGAAGCTGAGTAACGATGGACTTGAGGTCGCGGGGGCATACGACAGTCGTGCGGTGCCGATGCGCAAGATACGTATTATTCTGTCGTATACTGCTGGTGCGAAGGATAGCCATGCGCAACTGAATCGCTGGCTGGATAGGTTCGATAATCCTGATAAACGGGGGTTGGGGATTGAGTTCGAGTACGAGGGTGATGGGACGTGGCACAAGGGAGGGTACAAACAGAGACCTAGGCCACGGGTTGGTGCGAGTAAACGGTGGATAGAAGAAGCGCAGAAGGTCAGGGATGGCGGTCGTGGTCGGAGACGGAATGGGTGGTATGCAGTTTATGGGCGGAGGTGCTGAAGGTCAATGTACTTCTCATGTCGGATTGCGTGGTCGCGGTGTTGTGTGAGCTGGAGTGTGGAATCTGTGGAGACATGTTCCTCACGTGATCGTGCCATCGGCTTCTGCATCCCACCTGCCTGCGTGCATCTAGATCCGCAACCCCAT
Source organism: Alternaria hordeiaustralica (assembly GCF_023758085.1). Lineage (NCBI taxonomy): Eukaryota > Fungi > Ascomycota > Dothideomycetes > Pleosporales > Pleosporaceae > Alternaria > Alternaria hordeiaustralica. Next base: position 69,286 of record NW_026056812.1, on the reverse strand, counting down.
CAGCAAGAACCTCGTGTATGCGCCGCTTTACCCGCATGTTACCTCGACCAAGCAAGCCATCCTCTTCCAAGGTTCCCATTTCCCTTCCCTTCGCAATAATCCAGCGCACCTATACACTTTTCAAGGTCGCACCAAAGCCAGAGCACCCACGCGATCCAAGACCCGACGCGTCGCGCCCCAGCGCTGTCACTCCGTCTTGACACCGCTAGCCCCAAACTCTGTCGGCGAACACACTGCGCATGCAGTAGTCTTTCTGGCAGAAGCTCAAAGGGCGACTGCATCCTCGTATATGTACTCAATGCTAGCTCCGGGCTGCGGTAAATGTAGATGCTCGGAAGTCTAGAATCTGCGAACGCTGCTCGGTGGATGGCGGATCAGCAGTAATAACAGCGACGAGATATGCGCAAAACATGGCATGCCAGAATTCTGCAGCACCGCAAGATGACGTGCGTAAAATCGTCCTTCACGTTCGCGGAAACAGGTCTTCGGGTCCGCCGCACCGTGCCACAACATCGCAATACCGTGCGGGCGTGCCGCAAAACAACACAAAATGGGCCTCCGGCGCATGCGCACTCCTTTTTCCCACGATCCTTCTCTATCGGCACATGCACTAGGTGAGATACACAACACGTGGACTCCCACGGGGAGAGTCGCTCGATCTAGACTTCTTCGCCCGCCCTGCATATATTATTCTTCGTTAACGAAAGGATATCTTATGGTTGACCAATAAAGAAAGAGCGGATGGTGGCATGAGTATATTGCATTGCATATGTTTCTTTTGTCGAGATTGTCGAAATGTTCCGTTCCTGCCGTGTGGAAATCTCTAGATCCCGGGTAAATGGTAAAAACCGCTCAGGTGCATATTGGACAGTCACGGTCGCGGAGCTCGTGGCATGTGCCTACGGTACAGTAAAGTAACCTTCGATGTTCCGGACACATCCACCACCCAAACTCCAGGTGTGCCTGTTACGCGAGACCATCACCAAGCTCCACCGCCAGCAACGCAAAAGAATAGAGTGCGCCTTTAACTTAGACTGCAGTCTAGTCCTAGGTTAGGCTAGGTCTTTAAGATAGTACTTTAGTATATAGTATAATTATAATAGCTTTAATGTTATTTGCTAGAGTACTGCTAGTTTAGTGTGTTACTACAGTACTATAGTTATTAGCAGGGCTAATAATTTAGAGAGATGCTGTTAGTCGCTAGAAGACGCTAGTGACTCCTAAGAGGACGTTCCTTGGGCCAGCAACGCGCACATAGATTACCCCCGCCCCGCAGAAATATGTCGTGCCTGACTTCTGCCACGAGGGCGCGCACGCGGGGAACCGGAGTGCCATGTCGTACGGCAATATGCAAATTGATGAACTTGGACCAGGGCACGAAAGTTTGGAGCCGAGCTAGCAACGCTTGCTTCGCTTGACAGATGCCGTGACTAGTAGATTGATGGGCAGAAGGAATTGCTGTTTAAGAACAGACTGGTCTGTCTTTTGTCGATCTGGACTGGATTCTGTTGTGTTACTTGCTTCTTCCCATTCTTGTTGGGTTTTTGGGTCGATCATAACACGACTTCGGGACACTTTTTGCATCTATCGTCGCTTTTGGGATTCCTTGCTCAATCATTCGTTCGGCACTTGCATCGTATACTGTTCAGATATCATGAAGCTCTCAGCTATCATCGCGGTCGTCGCCGCATCGGTTGCGCTTGCGTCGCCTGCTGCAGTACGTCTTTCCATCTTCTCCTCGCATCTCCCACCTCCCCCGTCTAACCAACAACACAGGTCAGTCTCAATCGATCCGTCAAGGAAGTCAGGAATGCAGATGGAACTACCGCAGCGGTTTCCTGCATCGAGTGTCCTTGCGATGGCTTTCTTGGGATATGCAAATGCGTATGTATTCTCTGTACGGATCAAACCTGAGGATGAGGCTGATGAGAACAGATTCCGAATGGATGCTGCTGCATTACTTAAACAGGAATAGGGCTGGTGGGGTTGGGGTTGGAGCATGTGCATTATCGGCGTTGAGGATTACTATACAACATGGCGGGACTGTTTTACAAGTACAGGAAGTGAGGATGATGGCTGAGCGAAGAAGACCAAGCGATGGTGGCTGCGAGAAGTCATGAGATGCCACAGATAACAGCTAGGAAAGAGAGGGATGCTCGTGCATAGTATAGATACCTTCATCCATCAAAAGCATCGACCAGACTCACTTTTCCAACTTCATCTCGACCCTCCTGCTTCAACATTCTTCTCAGCCTCCTCCCTCTCCTCCTCCGGTCTAACCCACCTCCGAAACCCAATCGTCATAATCCCACCAATAGCCACCTGAAACGCCTGAAAAATAATCGCCGGAATCTGCATCTTACTCTGATCCACGGGATCAATATTAATATACATAACGCTCGTAAGCGGGACCACCATCGCCAGCGCCTTAGCCGGACAGCAATAACAACAAGCAATAACATCTTTCTTCGGGAGCCACATAGTGGCAGCGACGAAGCAGATGGCCAGCCAGATGAAGTAGAGCGCAATGGTGATGAAGACGATGAAGATGATATTGGAGGGTTTGACGGCTGAGAAGGCGCCGGAGGAGAATGCTTGGTCGAAGGTTTGCCATACCATTGTTAGGAGGGCGATGGAGGAGAGTTTCAGCAATTTCCACTCGAAGAACACCTTTTTTGTGAGCGCGGGGAAGAGACGTTGGACGATTTGACCCAGCAGCATGGGCAGGAAGAGCGAGAGGCCGAGTTGCATAAAGACGCGCTGGTATATGCCCGCGTAGCCAGACCCGCGTTGCAGGACTTTGCTATACCAGGATCCGGTTGAGAGGTACATTTGCAGGATTATCGGCGTGAGAAAGGGACAGAGGAACTGGCCGATTACCGATTGCACGACTGTGAGGGCTGCGTTGCCGTGGGCTTGCCGCGTCATAACAACATTACTAGACATGGTTGTGGGCGCGCTGCCGACGAAGAGGAAGCCGATCAAGAGCCATGGATCCATGAAATCGCGGTTCGTAGCACATAGACTCACGATGGCGAAGGTGGCTGCGGAGCAAACGAGGTAGCATTGGAGTTGCACGAAGATGTGCAGTTTCCAGCGCATGTAGTTGGCGAGCATGACCCGCGTGTCTAGTGTGCAGCCGTTGATGAAGAAGATGACGGATACGGCGAGGTAGGTGATTACGGTTCGTTTTGTGCGTTGCTGCGTGGCGGGGACTTGGACTTGGGAGGAGAGGAGGACGACGAGGCCCATGGCGAGGAGGAACCATTGGTCTTTTATGAACCATTTTAGGACTGAGAGGGCTTTTGCGCGTTTGGGTGGCTTCTTCTTGACTGGTGGGTTGTTCCCTTCTCTTGTGTCGGATGTCTCAGCTTCGAGGGCCTCACCAGCTTTTGGTAAATCGAGAACTGATGGTCCCGTGTTAATCGAACCCATATTCGTTGCTTCTGTAATGCGCTCTTCTGGTGTCGTTCCTTTGTTGCGTTCCATTGACGACCGGCTTGATGGTGTCGCCGCTGTCCGCATCTCGATTTCGTCATGTTTGTCCATCGAAGATGCCGTTTAATATGTCCCAAGATAACCAGTCACAATACTCAAATCTTTCATGCACGCGTCTTGGCCCTGAGATATGTGACTCTTCGGTAATACAACGGGCCTAATCATGTAGCCGATTTAGCGCATGCCGACGCGGGAAGTCTACCCCAATGACGCGCGGGCGGGTGAAGCCGGGATCCTGCCATGCCTTCGCGACGCGACTTCTGTACATCGTGAAGGAAGATACTGGGAATCCTATTTCGACTACGGGCTGTTTGTAGGTTGAGATGAGGGAGGAGGAGGACGCAAAATGACGATGCGGCCCGGTTAGTCAGCCCAAACAAAGAATCCCCCGCCATATCCATCACCGATGGAGTGCGCGGCACGGCGCGTACAGTCCACCACGCCGCCTTTCGCTCCCACAGCATCACCACCACCCAGGCTTCCAGTCACCCGTCACTCGCTTCCCTCTCCCAATGACCGCCCCTCATCCCCCCGGCACCAATGCCGACATCGACTCCGCCCGCAAACTCATCTGGGCATCCGTCTACCGCACCCTCCTCCAACACGCCCACCCCGACGCGCGCTTCAACCACGACTACATGTCCTTCACCCCCGACTTCCGCAACTCAGCCACCGCCATCGACCGCCTCGTATCACTCCCCTGCTACAAATCCGCCGCCACTATCCTCATAACCCCCGACAACAGCCTCGAGCACCTGCGCTGCCGGGCGCTGAAAGACGGGAAGAAAGTCCTCGTCGCTACATACCGCCTGCGCAGGGGATTCGTGTTGCTACATCCCGGGCGGATAGCGGAGACGAAATACGAAATCGCGGCGTGTCTAGACGGCATGGAGAAACCTGGGATAGGACGCTCGGTGTCGCTGGCGCAGATGCGCGATGAAGGGCTCCGGGTAGATCTGTGTGTGACAGGGGGTCTGGTGTTCAACGCGCAGGGCGTGACGATCTGGGAAGGGCATAATCTATTCGAGATACAATATGCGATGCTATCGGATCTGGGTGTTTTACACCCTAAGACACCTGTTGTGGCGGTTGCGCATGGGTGTCAAGTTGTTGATGAGGCGGAGCTAGGCGTGGACAAGGTAACAGTATCTCCGACGAGGAAGGGAGAGGTACAGTGTGATTTTGTTGTTACACCGGATGCGCTGTATGAGATTGAGGGTGCGGTTAAGTCTAGCAATGGTGTAGACTTTGATGATGTGGATCCGGAGGGTGTGGAGAATATTCCGCCACTGCAGGAGTTGAGGGGGATTAGGATGATGGAGGGGATTATGCGGAAGGAGGGGTTTGTTTCTGAGAAGGTAGATGGGGAGGGGGTGGGTGAGGGGAAGATGAGTGAGGAGGAGCAGGTGGGGGTTAGTATTGTGGAGAAGCTGATGCGGAGTTATAGGGCGTAGTAATTGAGGATTGTGATGATGTTCATGTGTGCGAGGTAGGTCAACAGAACATTTGGAAGGGATTATATTATTAGGCTATAAGACTGCCTGTAGAAGACAAAGCGGAAGCAACATACACGCTCCGAGGCGGATGTGAATATCAAATGCCAACGCAATGTAAAAGATGCAAACTCACCACCTCCTCCTCCCGCTATCACAAATCCCATCGTCCATGTACACACAAATCTACACCCTCTCCTTCCAACACTCCACCCCAGTAACCTTCCCCACCTTCCCCCCATCAAGCAAAACCCTCTCCCCACCCATCCTCACAACCACCCCTTCACTTCCCCACCCCAACCTCGCTTTACACACCACATCCGTATCATCCCTCTCTACTGCGCCTCCTTGCAGATCCGTACCCTTCTCTACCCCGAGTATCTCGATGGCCTGGACGTGTTCGGGCCGTGTGCTCAGGTCGAGAGATACGTCGATGGGTATATGTATCGACCATGCGTTGTTGGATGTTGATGTGGATATTTGTGGGTTTTGGGATGAGCCGAGGGTGTAATGTGAGGGTGAGCCGATGAGGGAGAGAGTAACGAGGGGTAGGGCTTCTGGGTGTTCAGGCGAGGGTAGTGGGTAGGCGGTAGCAAAGGCGATGAGGCCTGCAACGGAGAGAACGGTTCTCATGTTGTGCTGTGTTGGTGCGCGTGTAGTCGCAAGTTGACGTGTCGCTGTAAGCCGGTTCCGCAGTGCGTTCGTTTGGAGTGTTGAGTGATACTCGGTCCGAAGATATCTGTAATATGGTACATAGCACACAGCGTGCGCCGTACCTCGCACTCACCTCTTCATATACCAGACCTCTCAACCACGCCGCAATGTCTCCACCTCTTACGAAACAACCTACCAGTGGCACAGCCGTCCTCCAGCGGTTGGCTAATCTACCATCCACAAGCATCTACGAATCGAAACAAGCTACGCCACAGCCGCTGTCACCCACACGGCATTCCTTCGGCGGTGCAATGCGGGGAATATTCTGGCCGTCGTGATTGGGGCGGCTGCGGGACGTAGCCGCTAGGATTTTCCGGGGGGCCTTCGTGTTGGATGAGTGGGCGGGCGCGTCGTGCCCTTGATGCGCCCGAGACTGTGCCGCATTGGCGCATGCTATGTACATGTGCGTGATATGCATTTGCATGCATGCATAAGAAAAAAGCAAATTGCTTATCTTGGGAAAAGGAGGGCGGAGGATGCGAAGAAGCAATCATGGAGGGTATCGCATGGACTTACTACTCCAAGAAGCGGATGCTTGTGTGTGTTGTGCTATCTGGAGATAAGAAGGCGAAGATGTGCTGCAAAAGCAAAGTTGTGATCTTGCTGGGCACATGTCAATACTCTGCCCGGAAAGAAGGGGATATCTCACTCCAGTTCGGCCGTAACAGCAATGCAACAGTGCATTTCGATCCCCTTCGGAGTGGATGTACTTGGATTGGAGGGTGATGATGTTCATGTTATGCTCCTTGTGTAGACCATTCGTTTGTGTAAGAAGCCTCGTTCTGGTACAGCTTACAAGATCGGCAGTTCATTTGATGATGGGTTGCCGTGTCTTGTTCGGGTTGTGATATTCGCCTCCTGATTTAGCAGCCGTGGCAGCTGCATCAGAAATCGCATTCGGACTAGATGGCGGCTCGGCCTACAACATGTCCGCATGTTGAATGTCGCCAATATTCCAGTATATCGACGACGTTTGTTGCAGTACATCACCTGCCTGCTTCGGTTGTTAGGCCTCTAGCAAACATTTATTGAGTTCCCTGGTTCGAAGGCATGTTGTCCGCCATCGTGTACACGGATAACAGGACGTCGGACATAAGCGCGAACTAGACACCAAACCCGCAAGTTCGTCCGTTACCAGAGCAGGTACCGACTCACATTTTAACCAAAGTTTGTTGCCATGACTGAACCTTGCGAGCGTCGTCCAAGAATGTTCAAGATTTTCACTCAACCCAGTCAACCATAGGATCGTTGCTCCCGACTGCAAGGGTTGCACGAATGCGGCGATGGGGCGGCTCGAAGGTGGGTTCAACAGGCCAAGGGTATGAAGAGTTCTTCGTCGCACTCGCAGGGGAACACCGTTTTACTCTCCGAACTCCAATACACGGTCGCCACTTTGGGAGCCGGAGTTTTTCCCCAGGAGTCTGCTCCGCCGGACGCCTAAACCTTCGTTGGGAGGCCTGGTGAGCGTTCCCTCGGCAGTTTGAGACGAACTTACCAAACGGGAAGAACGTTGAGCTGAGACCAACTGCCTTGGAGAGGACCGGACGGGCGTGGCATCGGGAGATAAACGGTTGCGGAGTTGTTTCCAGGAATTTGGAAGTGCTGTGCTACCCTGATGCATGCGACGCTCATGTCGCCATTGTTCTGTGGATTCGGGGCCCACATGTGGAATTTTGATCGCTAGGATGGTGCCTGCAAGGCTCATCGACCTGCCATCCTGCGTTACCCGCGTTGGCACTCAATCCCGATGCCTGTTTGTCGAAATATTGAAGCAGTAGTCGTCGGACAGGCAATTGACAGGCGTTCGGACGACTAGCCGTTGTTGTATATCAGATCCCAAGTCCAGGTTTCAGTCACGAACTATGGTTGTTCGTGCGACGGACTCTGCATCTAGGGGACGATAGTAGCGTTGGCGATGATGCAAGTGCTGAGCTAGATCCAGGTCCTCCAGTGCCTACAGCAAGTGCCGATGCCCGCGACGACGAGTCAGTCCGCGCACTAGATACTCGTGAAACCCTGCAGACTCAATGTGAGGAAGCCGAGGCATCTGATTAGTCTGGCGACATTCTTGACTTGTACAATTGAACGTCAAAAGCCACAGTACAATGTATCTATCATCGTGGAACGCCTGGCGGTGTCGGCGGACTCTCGCTCTCGCAAACCTACCTGTCAGTGGGGCTCCACGCAGGTTCAGGAACCGCCTGGCTAGCGGTTACAAGTTCCCGTCTTTAGAGGTGCAGAGCACTTCCTCATCGAGAGAATCGGCAGTCAGCGTAGAATAGCTGAAACCAACGGTTAAAGAGATACTGCGCAATGATGCAGCCGATCAGCGGCAGCAAGTGGGAGCTCCGAGGAGTCTGTGAGGTTGAGTGTTGACTCTTTGGCTGTCAGTGGGCGTCGGAGCTAGCTGGGAAGCGGAAGGCACGGAAGACGCAGCCCTTGCGAGATTTTCGGTGACTAATCCCCTTCTCGGCTAGCCTTCACGTGGCCGGTGAACATCGCGAAACTCCTTCGAGCGGGACGCATCTAGGCACCGCCAAAAGCAGGTCAGAACAACCACTGCCGTTCCCCAAGCCGCGCTTTTGAGTTTCGCTACTGCGAGCTGCCTTCCAGCCATGGTGGCGTCCCAGCCTATGCGAGGTACAAGTCAGCCATGTGCACGAGGCTGCCCAGCTGCTGCACATGTGTACGCTGATCTCCTATCCCCTCCGTCATGTCCCTATTTGAGTTCAATGAACAATTTCGTTTGCGGCAGTCAACACTACTGCCGTCAGCTTCTACGCGTCCCCGTGTGCCCTGTCAACGCATGAACGACTTCGCCAAATCCATAGTCCCGTGTCCGAGCTCCGCGGGACAACGACCCTGTTGGTAATGGTCGCTCCTTGAAACGGACCAGACCCTGGAACGAGTCCTGGGAGCCCGCCCGCAGACCCACTTCACTCGTGGCGGCACCCATTATGCGGTGTCTTCTATAGTCTCCACCCTGCTTATTCGGTCAAGTGTCTAGCTGCGTAAAAGATCCTGAGCCCCCCATTACCGACCGAACGGTGTGCTCATTCTGGGGCTCCTCCTCGCTGTATGAGTGTCCACTGCTTCGTCAATATACCACACCACAATGGCTATTCCCAACAGAGGCCCCGAGCTGCTCGCAGTCAACATCGCCTTCGTTACCACCGCAGTCCTGGCTTGTGCATTGAGGATATATGTTCGCGTCTGTATGGTCAAGGCATTTGGCCGAGATGACTATTTGATGGTTCTCGCAACTGTAAGTGTAGATTAATACGATAACTGGGTCCCGATCTAATTAGGTCCTCAGCTCTTCTTCATTTCGTACACCACATCGTCTTGCATCGGCATACACTATGGAACCGGAAAACATCATCGTGACCTGCCCATCGAGGGTGTCCAAAACGCCAAGCATGCGTGGTACTTTTGCTATCTGTTCTACTCCATATCTATGATATGTTCCAAGCTGTCCATTGGGTTCCTTCTCCTGCGGATTAGTATTCGAAAACTACACACATGGTAAGCAATCAACCGAATGAGACTTATGAAAACGCTTACTAACAACATCAGGATTATCTACAGTGCCATGTGCGTCTCGATCATCGCTGGAGGCACTTTCTTCTTCGTGTGTCTCTTCCAGTGCTACCCAATCTCGTACATGTGGGACCGCACTTCGCAAGAAGGAAAGTGCGTTGACAACACAGTCATCACCGCTCTCGGCTACGTCTACAGTATCTTCAGTATCATCACCGACTTCACCTTCGCTATCATTCCGGGATTCTTGGTATGGCACCTGCAGTTGAAGAGGAGGACCAAGGTTGCTTTGATCCCGTTGATCACTATGGGGTGCATCGCAAGTGCTGCGGTCATCGCGCGCATGCCTTTCGTTCACTACTTCAACTCTCCTGACTTCCTCTGTAAGTCTCCCTACCGCTGCTCATTCACTGGGTACTAATGCTGTCAGGGTCCACACTTGACATCGCCATCTGGTCATCGGTCGAACAAGGTCTCGCTATCACTGCCGGTAGTCTTGCAACGCTACGCCCACTATTCTTCATCGCCATGCACAAGCTCGGTCTCTCTACTCGCCCAACTGGAGCCTATCGTCCGTCCGCATACGGCATGTCCGCCCCCTTACCCGGCAACGCCGCTGGGAACTCCAAAGCCGACAAGCTCCGCCCCGACATGTACAAACTTTCCGCCACCGTACAAACTCGCACCTCCGACGACGAACCTGTTTCGAATTCGAATAAATGGTACGGCGGAAAAGCGCCACCAAACTCGAAGAAAAGTACGCGTGTGGACAACTCCGACAACGATAGTCAAAGGAGTCTGAGGATCAAGAGCGCTCGGAGCAGTGCGGAAGAGGACCACTTCCAGAACGGCATCATGGTCTCCAAGTCATTTTACATCACGGATGAAGAGCGGGGATCGGTTTTGTCTGCGCCTTACAGATGATGAGTTTCAGCAATATACCCACTTTCAACATTTTCCATTTGTCATCACGAAGACATGCGATGTGGTTTGCGTCGCGAAGGAGATATTTGCCGCGTCGGCAAGCTCTTCTTTGCTTCGGGTCCAGCTGAAACGGAGTACCGTGAACGAAATGACCTTAATGCCGTCTCCAAACCGCGGTGGCAATGGCGTTCACATACTCACAGTCGTAACCCCAGTCGACATCATCAACGACACAGACATGTCTAAACGCCGCGGTCCCACCACCGTGGTCCTTCCACGTGCGCGAAGAAGCAAACCCCACAGCCGCACTCCACCACGAAAAAAGCCCATCGTGAACCCGAAAAAGTATGCGAACGACCTGCCTCGGCAATCGCAGTTACCGAGCACTGCGAGAAAAAAGAAGCCAGGTTCGTCTGACTCTCTGGGTTCGTCTGGAAGCACACCGCCCCACAGCGGCTCGAGTCTGGGTCTTACTTGACTCGAATATACCACGGCAGGTACCACGGCAGGGAATCGACGACACCAACTGCCGCATCATCACGGCTCACGGCCTTTTATCTTTGTATACCCCCATCCCTGTACATTAGCAAAGAGAAAGAGCGACATGACATTTTGAAATACCCCAGTATATACTAGTAATGTGCTTAATAAGAAACGCTGAGAATATTCTACGTACGTTGCGACATCCATTTGCGACATGGGTAGTCTACTTAATATTAACTATCTAGATATTGTAATGACGTCGAAAAAGATATCGCGATGCGCTACCCTAAGGCTAGCTTTTTTGTATCGAAACACTAAGCTTCCGCACCTGGCACTTTGGAAAGAAGTAACGAAGTCTGTTGTTACGAAGCCCACAACTGCCGCAGAGCCTTAGACCACCTTAGCAGGGGAGGGGAAGTAAGCTTACATGCTTTGTTTTATTTTTAAACAGCGTAATAGGTATCTTAAATCTAAAAAATTAGGTCTTAAATAGGTAACTACTCTCTACTAAGTGTCTTATAAAAGCGTAAAATAAAGTTTAATATATACTTTATATCTAAGATATACGTAAGAGCGTGCTAAGCCTTTTTAGCTTAGCTACTAATACTCTAGTAAGTAGCTTATTTTAAAAAAATTACTATATAGGTAATATAATTACTTTATTATTTCTCTTAAAATTTAAATAAAATAGTAATATAACTATAGCTTATTAGTTAGAGAACTATTAGAATAAGTTATAAAGTAAGTTATAAAGTAGAAATACTATATATTCTTATATATAAGTTAGTATATCTTTTTATATATCTACTACTACTTATACTATATTAAAACTTTTTTAAATAAACTTCTACCTTTAAAGCTATTACTATATAATAAATACTTTTAATAATACTAATATTTTTATTTTATATAATTTTAAGAACTCTTATTTCTAAGTTTTATACTTTAGTATATCTTCTCTATTAAGACCTACTTTTATTAGCTTAGTAAGCTTTTATAGCGTTATTAACTTTATCTTTAATAATTTACTTACTCTTTTAAATTAAGTCTCTAACTTTTATATAAACTTAAGCTTTACTTAGATTTAGTAATTTTATAATAAAAAGATCTTTATTAACTTTAAAAAGATATATTTAAAACTTAAAAAAAGTAAAATATAAGTATATACTAAGTATCTTAATACTATTACTATTAATACTACTACTTTAAAAGAATACTTAAAAGTAGCTATACTAAGTAGTAAAGATACTAAGATAGTAAAAAACTAGATTACTACTTTATAAAATATATAGTAAAAGAGAAATATAAAAGTAAATTTTATATATAATAACTACTAAGTCTATATTTAGAGTAAAAAGAGCGTTTTATAAATAAAAAAGATCTTATATCTTATATATAGTATTTAATATATATATAAAAATACTAGTAGTAGTTATTATATAGTTTAATACTACTATAAAGGTTAGAAAAATAGTTATATAAGTTTAGTATAGTATTATAAATAGCTATTAAAAATAGTAATTATAGCTTTACTATTACTATTATAAAAATAAATAAGCTATATATTATAGATTTAGCGTTATTAGGCTACTTAACTTATTAGAATTATTAAGTTTAGTAGTATTATTAGTAATTAATTAGATAGAATAAAATTTTATCTCTACAAAGTATAACACAAACTAGGGCTCGAGGCCGCCAAGCTTACATGCAGCGCCATCATTCCTCACTATGACATCGCCCGCCAGACATTCTTCTGACCGCCACTGTCGTCTCACCATCACGCCATGTACCAGCATTGCCTTCGCGGTGATGTACCGCTTTCCCATCCCATCCCATCCCATCCCATCCCATCTTCCCTCCGCCACCAACTCCCCCATCTGCATGATCATGTGACTGTCTATCTCCAGCGCAACCAAAGAACACTCCGCCGAAGACTACCCGACCGGTGACCGTCGCACCACCCCTCTAACAACCGTCTCTCTACACTACAGAAAATCTCCACAAAACAACCCTTCCAAATCAACTAGACTTACGAACGGCGGTTCCTACCGTTCCGTCTCGATTGACCTATCATCTATCACAGTCGCTCAACATTACTACTACCACTACCAGTAGCCCGCCCAGACCCCGAAAGTCCGAAAGCGCAAAGGTCGCGAAAAGAAGGCCCGATTCACAGCGATCATGACTGCTAGTGTACCACCCGCCAGTCTGGCCTCAACGCGGGACCTAGTTTGCCTAGCTCACTAAGATCATCGCTAAGACCATCGTCAGCGTCTGAGGTGCAGCTGGACTAGATGAAAAGGTCCGATGGTGTGGTGTGATGTGATGTTCAGGAGGGTTGGGCAGGGTTGCGTTGGGCAGGGAGGAGGGGTGTAGTGTAGTGTGTAACCTGCGTGAACCTGCGTGCTGGAAGTTGGTAGTGTATCCAAGGCTGGAGGTGGCAAATGAAACCACAATGACGACGACGAACTAGATGTACGCAGGGAACTCTGAACGCCGACGGGGTTGATGGGATGGGAGCCAATCGGCCAGGATTAATCATCTGAACGATCTGTGACATGCCGAAGGCTGAGATGGGGGCATAGAGTTCGGTGGCTGGGTAGCCCAGCCGTTGAGAACGAGGTTAGGTAGGTTAGTAGGTTAGGGAGTTGATCGCGCATGACGCCGCTAGGAAAACGGGATAAGGATGAGCGAGTGACATGTTTGGGAGCTGGGAGTGACATGTCTACACGGTGCACTATGCAGAATGTACCCCGTGTTCAAGCAGAGTTGACACCGGTGACGGGCGGCACAATGCACATACGGTGAGATTCACAAGTTAACTCTCTCCGTGTTTCCACGAATGAACATGATTACTCATCGGGACGTGAAAGGTGAAAGCCAAGATGAGGACACGGCAGGTAAACGAGATGAATCTGGGTTAACGTTGGGAAAGAGGTCGTTCTGGAACACGGTGCAAGAGCTTGGAATCTGGTGGCTGAGATCGTGGAGTAAATATCGGAATTCATGTCTACTTCAGTCTACATCCGGAACTAAACAATGCGCTCAAGTGCAGCACGAGCAGTCATTGCAGCTCGAGTCGCGAATAGCAGGCGGCGCCGCGCACGTCTTCTGCGGTGTATACGGCAGCGTCGTAGTAGCAGGCGGGGGAGCATTGAGCGTAGATGCCTTGACTAAAACCGGGATAGCAGCACCAGTCGACAGACGGAACTCGCGATGGCCAAGAACTGGGGGTTTGTTAGTACAGAGATGTCGGAACGGCATTGAAGAGACGGTGACATACCCCGAAGCAAACTGCCAATCTCACCCGAATGCGAGGAGATGGAGATGTAGGTACTATCGTCATTGGTGAGGATATCATCAAGCACAGCTTTTGAGCGAGCATCTTGGTTGTCGCGCGGCTCGGCGAAGAGTTCAGTCCAGTATGGGTCTTCTTCTGCGAAACCTTTTTCAAATTTGAAGCCAGGGAAGTTCTTCTTGATGAAGGACTTGCTGTGGCGGCGATCGCATGTATGCGCGCTGATACCCTCACGCAGAAATTCCTTGACAACAGGCACAAAGGGGTTCTTTTTCGGCAGCTTGACGCTTTCGAAAGTGATCTTCGCGGTATCGAGACAGCGGTACAGGGGGCTGGTGTAAAAAGTCTCAGGCGGGGTGATCTTCTCGTCTTTGATGAGGTGGCTCCAGAACTTGTTTACTACCTTCGCTTGCTCGACACCGTCGATGGTGAGTTGAGCATCTGCCCAGGTAACAGTGCCGTTGCCGTCGAGTTCAGACCAGTAGCAGTTCCATGCCGGAGTGCCGAAGTAGGATTCTGCGGCGTTGTGGAAGCCTTCGCCGTGGCGGCCCATGAAGAAGAGGGCGTAGCGCTCATTGCGCGGTGCCTTCTTGTTTAGGGTGGAGATATAGTGGGCGAGACGCTGCCATTGGGTTGAGTGTTTGCGGTCTGGGCAGGATGAGTCGCTGGGGTAAGTCCGGTTGATTAGACCGAAGTTGCTGGTTAGGAAGTTGAAGGTCGAGGGGTCGGTCGAGTTATCGTCTTGTTGGAAGATGCCGGTTACGACGGTGTAGTTGATGGACTTTGCGTGGTGGTATGCGCTGACTGAGGTCGCGGCGGTCAGAAGACCGTAGAGAAGCGATGATGCAAGCATGATGGCTGATTAGGAATACGATTACTGCAGGTAGATCCAACGCCTGCTGTTCGGATTAACGACGGTTCCCGGCTTCTCTTTAAGACGTACATGATGTCGGACGTCTTTGCTCCGATTGTACAGCGGCGGACATGGTTGGAGATGTTGATGATGTTCACAGCCAATCATTGATAAACGTGATTCGGCTGCATTGCCAGACGAGGCTTAACGCATGGCGAAGAACGTTGACCTTCCTGTCGCGTCGCTGGCCAAGGACTAGTTATGATGGGGCAATGAAGATCAAAGACCCGGTGGAGAAGAAGCGTGTCTTATGGCACGGCCGTGATTGGAAGGGAACGTTCGTTCAAGAAGTTCACGATGCTGCGAGGGACGCGCTTGTGGTCCGTAGACCCGGTTTACGGTGCCGTCCAGCTTATTTGGGACGAGATGAAAAGTTGAAGGGCATGACCTTTCGAGATGCTAGACGTGGAAGGATTCAAGACAAGAGACCTGGTGGTGTTTACGACTTGGTCGTGGGTTGACTCGTGGGTTGACTCATATTGACTTGAACGATGTCCATTCGAATCTACGAAACATTCGTATGAATGACGAGGTGAAGTTCAAGAATGAATAGAATGCGCGCAGGTGCAGTGATGTCAGGATATCGAGGGAAGGTGAAAGCCCGCCATGTGCGTGTGTGCCTGCCAAGGCCGTCGGCTGCACCTGCCCTGCAAGAGCTGAGCCGCGGCTCCACAAAAATTCCAGTTGTAGCTGTCGCGAAATGCATTCAACCAACTCCCGCATCATCTTTAAGCCCAAGATGTTCGAGAACTTGTGCGCGCTCCCGGTGGAGCACGATATCTTTGTGCAGGCGATCCACCCAGAAGAGCCTATCATATCCGTCGGCTTGGCTAGCGGCCATGTGCAGACCTTCAGGCTGCCCTCGGGCGCAAGCGACGACGACAACAATGACGAGACGATAGCTTCCGAAAAGGGCTTTGGCACCATAGACAAGCTCTGGGACACACGGCGACACAAGGGAAGCTGTCGGACACTCGGATACAGCGTCGATGGCACGTCGCTTTACTCGGCAGGCACAGATGGCATGATCAAGGTCGCAGACTGCATGACGGGCCAGGTCACTGCGAAGATTTGTGTACCGCTAGATCCGTAAGCACAACAGACACGAATAATCACGTGAGCGACACTGACACCGACAGCGCGAATGGCGGCATCGATGCGCCTACCCTCGTCTACGGGCTCTCTCCGCAATCCCTCATCCTCACCACGGACTCGGGCTCACTGCACATCTACGACATTAGGAACCTCAAGGGCGGCGAAAAGGTCTCCCTAAAGCCAGAAAACACACACCGCCCCCACGACGACTACGTCTCCTCCCTCACACCTCTACCGCCCACGCAAGCGAGTACCAGCGGCTGGGCCAAGCAATGGGTCACAACGGGAGGAAGCACACTGGCCGTCACGGATCTGCGGAGAGGCGTCATGGTCCGGAGTGAGGACCAGGAAGAAGAGCTGCTCAGTTCGTGCATCGTGACTGGTCTACCAAAGAAGGGCTCAAGCGTAGGCGAGAAGGTCATCGTTGGTGCAGGCGATGGTGTCCTCACACTCTGGGAGCGCGGAGTCTGGGACGACCAAGACGAGCGCATCATCGTCGACCGCTCGAAGGGAGGCGGCGAGAGCCTCGACTCCCTCACTGTCGTACCAGACGGCGTTGGACCTGGCGGAAAGCACATCGCCGTAGGCCTGGGCAACGGAGACATTCGCTTTGCCAAGCTCGGCCCAAATAAGGTTGTCGCAGAGCTCAAGCACGACGAGCTGGCCAAGGAGAGTGTTATTGGTCTGGGTTTTGACGTCACCGGTCGCATGATCAGCAGTGGTGGAAAGACCGTCAAAGTCTGGGGCGAGCAGACCTGGCAGGACGTGGACGAAGACGACGAGGAGACCACTAACGGCAAGCGAGATCACGAAAGCGAGGACAGCGACGATAGCGATAAGGACATGGACGACAGCAGTGAGGACGATGAGCCCAAGCAGAAGCGCAAGAGGAGAAAGAAGGGCAAGGGCGGACAAGCCAAGGGCCATGGCATCACGCAGTTCTTAGGACTGGATTGAAGCGGCAATATGTGGTGACTGGTTGTTCAGCTGAATGCTGACTGTCCTCATCCTGGGAAGCAGCTCGTCGTGAGCACGCAGCGGACGCATAGTTGAAGCAAGGTAGAAACTTCGACTTCATTGGTAGCATTACAAAGGTACGCGAAGCTGCCATTACATGTCTCAATAGCACTTCATTAACGCCAACACAGTAATATACAGGAATTACTAATTCTCATACACTTGTTGTCACCACCTCCTGCCTCTGTCGCAATTGCCCCCACTCCCAGTCGGGCCTAGTCCCAAATGTCGTACCTGCTGAAACTGCCACCTCACTCCCTTTCTCACGCCAGCAACACCACAACACCATGGCTAATCCTCAGAAATCGTACCAACATATCGAGCATGCCTCGACGTGTCCATGCGCGACGAACGCGCTAGGTGCAGTGCTTCCACCCCAGCTCATACCGCCGATATCGCTTACTGACTTGCCATGTGTCAGATGACTGCAACTGTTTCTTCTCTGCGCTTTCCAAAACATCCATCTTCCAGGCTGCTAGCCTTGAAGGGCCAGGCGGCGTAGACGGGCAGCTCGATGAGATCGCTCAGACTCACGTCCAGGATTTCGTGGTGCAGAAGTGGAGCCAGCGTGGCGACCCACCGCATGAACCACCATCACAGCTCTACCAGCCTCTTGGAGATGGCGAAATCCGCGTCTTGGAGCTGCATCCTGGAGAGCCCGGAAGTCCGCTGCGGGGCACTCTACATATCGTCAGCATCGACTTTTCGCACCCTGCAAGAGAGGAGCAATATACACAGCCCTTCGACAATCCAGCAAACACCAGTAGAAGAACTTTGACTTACACTCGACACACCAATCATGCCGTATCACTCGCTACAGGCAAGCCGGTGTGGTACACTGCCCTCAGCTACGTCTGGGGTCCACCAATCTTCGATGACACCATCTCCTTTGAACATGGCCAGTTGAACATCTCCGCAAGTCTGGCGGGAGCTTTGGACCACTTGAGATCGACTGAGCATAGCGTTGTCTTGTGGACGGACCAAATATGCATCAATCAGCCCGACATTGCGGAGAAGGTGCAGCAGATCCCGTTGATGGGCTTGGTCTACACACATGCTACAAACACGCTCATATGGCTCGGTGGTGATGGTGAAGAGGACTCGGCACTTGCTTTCGATTTGATGGAGACTGTTTTTGTGCGGTTACAAGGGACAGATGCGCAAGTGACGCCAGCGGATTTTGAGAGGCTGGATTTTCCACCTAGCCTTGATCGAGCGTGGTGGGCTGTTCGTCAAGTCCTGCGCCGCCCCTGGTTCGGCAGATTGTGGACCATCCAGGAAGCCGTGCTTTCGAGACAATTGTTTCTCAAATGCGGCAAGATCGAGGTGTGCTGGGACGATTTTGCTGCATGGTGTCATGATCTGGCAGCAACACATCTGCTCAGCTTGTTGACTGGTAACGCTGAGCTGGATGAGAAGTACGCCACGAAAGCAGAGGTCAAAGCATTGCCGCCGCATGGTGCTGATGTGGTGAACTCTGTTCAGGCAGAGCGCGTACATGGCCTGACAATCGTTACGAAAGAAGCATTACTAACCATTCTGGTTTCTACACGTTATGCGCAGGCGACAAACCCCAAAGACAAGATTTACGGTGTGCTGGGTATAGCAGATGCCGATATCGTACCCGACTACAATCCCGATGTTCCTGCGAGAGCGGTCTATCACGAGGCCTGTCTGACGGAAGTACCTGATCGCATTTACGAACTGTTAAGCTGTGTCGATCACGAACACCCGCTCCAGCCGTCTTGGGTCCCAGACTGGAGCACCCCACGCGTAACGGACGTATTTGGCTATTCGACAAGATCTTGGGCTGTATACTGTGCGGGTGGTAGGCCCGTCACCGGCGCGCAGCCACCCAAGGCTATCGTGAGCGAAGATAAGCAAGAGATCACACTGAGCGGTAAAGCATTCGACACCATTGCCATCCTAGGCAGTGTCAGTGAGGATCCCTTTCTTGATATCGACAATCCACAACGGGGCAATCGTGATTTAGCATCTTACGCCGAGCTTGTCATGGGCGCTGGTCGAACACACACATACCTTTTACAAGGTAGTTCAACATACGACGCCTTTCTACACACACTACTGGCGGGACGCGATGGCTCTGGCGTTGCGCCACCAGATGCAGACCACAGCGAGGTATTCGGGCTCATCCTAGATGCCACGACAGGCAAGTCCCTATGCCTACCTGGTCAGACTATGAGCCAGCGGCGGCAGAAGGGTCACTTCAATCTCGACAGTCTCAAGACCAGGAAGCCGGCAAAGACCCTGGAAGACTTGCAAACGGCGTACCGGGCCGCGGTGAAGATGCGCCGCTTTGCTGTAACCGAGAAGGGCTACTTTGCATTAGTGCCGAGGGGTGCGCAAGTCGGTGATGAGCTCGCTGTCTTCGATAGGGCATGTGTACCTTTTGTGATCAGGAAGCAGCAAGTCGAAGGAGTTGCCGAGAAATTTGAGCTGCTTGGTGAAGCTTACGTCCATGGTATTATGAAGGGCGAAGTGTTGGCCAAGGAAGACATTGAGCTTCAAGACATCACGCTTGCTTGAGCGCATCCTAGGCGGTCCATCTTCCCGATAATCGACCATCGATCACGATCCGGTCGGCACTTTTCCACTAGCGCCGACATGTCAACCAGGTCACAAGCAAGCCTCTTTATATGGGGCGGCACTCTATCCTCGGGGGGCTTGGCGCCTCCAATTTACGCACGGCTAAGCCATTGGCTAAAGACAACCTCGCTTAGGACTTCTAAGAACATTCGACACACGCTCTACATTGCTTAATATAATCGCGTGGCAACTCCAGCGACACGGCCTTTCTCATCCGGGTTTTGGCTGGTATAGCGTTGCGGTTTCAGGCCTTTGCCGCAACGGCTCGCGATGTGGTTGGTGGAGGCGAAGAAAATGCTCCGCTCATCTGGGGTGCAGGAAGTAGACTTGTTCGCATCTGGGGGTGTGTATGCGATATCACCAAGCATGCAATATATGTAAACCTTGGGTCTGGGTTCAGATCTTGAATGTCAGGGCGAAGACGTTGTTTATAAGTACCCCGACTACAGCAACATTGAAACATCAAGCACCTCCATCAGAACCAACAACAACCATCACAATGAAGCTCTCCGCCCCACTTGTTCTTGCTGCAGCAGCCAGCTCAGCATCTGCCCACACAATCTTCGTCAGCGTCAACGGCGGCGCAGTAGGAGATGGTGTCCGCGTCCCCTCATACGACGGCGTACGCTCTCCATACCCCCAAACCCATCCCCTCCCCAACTAACTTTCCTCCAGCCCATCAACGACGTCTCCACAAACGACATAGTCTGCAACGGCGGCCCCAACCCCACCGCCAAAACCTCCACCGTCATAACCCTCCAAGCCGGCTCCACCGCCACCCTAACCTGGCGCCACACCCTCACCTCAGGCCCCTCCGACGTAATCGACTCCTCCCACAAAGGCCCCGTAATGGCCTACATGAAGAAAGTCAGCGACGCCAAAACCGACTCCGGCGTCGGCGGCGGCTGGTTCAAGATCTCTGAAGACGCGTTTGATGGTTCCAAATGGGGTGTTGATCGTCTTATCGCCAATAAAGGTGTTCAGACGATTACGATTCCAAAGTGTATTGCTCCCGGACAGTATTTGCTTAGGGGAGAGTTGATTGCGCTGCATAGCGCGAGTAGCAGTATGGGCGCGCAGTTTTATATGGAGTGTGCGCAGATTAATGTTACGGGGGGTGAGGCGAGTAAGACGCCGGCGACGGTTTCTTTCCCGGGTGCGTATAAGCAGAATGATGCGGGCATTCTTTACAATCTTTACACGGGGAGTAAGACGTATACGAGCCCTGGACCGGCGGTGTTCAAGTGCTAGACCCGTAGAGTGCGTAGAAGAGGATAGTCACATTGATGCGCAGACGGTCTAGAATAAGAAAATATTCATTTCAAGGTCGAGTGCCTTCTCTTATAAGCAAAGTATCTAGTATGCTGCCGTTCCATTCCCCATACTCAGTACTCTTCTAGTCCAACCTTATCCTACCCAATCCTTAGTCGGCGAAAATGACGACATCTTCATAGCCGCCTACATACTCAACATCTCAGTCGAGAAGTCCGACAGTGACATCGTAGTCATTGCCCTTGCGTATCGCAATGGCGCTTGACTTGTTCTTCCTATCCGTGCCCGCGGTAGGCACAACGGGGAGCTTGTTGAAGCGTACAGTGACGTTGAGGTATTGCGGGGTATGTCGGATGCCCTGCCAGTATCTCCTTGTCCCCGCGGAGCGAGAGGTTGGCTTTGTGGACCTGCTTCAAGGGATGGTGTTGTTGATGTTGGTGATGCGATGGCATGTGGTTTGTGCGGTGCGCATTTGACTTGGTGATGTTAATGGCTGTGATGGATGTTTTGCGCTTCGGGGTGTGAGGGGTGGGAGTGGACATATGTTTTTAAGTGTTGGTGGCATGACGCATGTAGTGATGAGCCGGCTACGAGTTTGATACAACGACTAGGGACAGTTGTTGTGAAGGAGTGAGGTGGAGACATTGCGTTTAAGCCAACGACATTCGAGTCTTTGAGAACTCTTGTAGTCTGCAAGAGTCTAAGAATTGTAATCTCTCTTATTCGTTAAGGAGTACCTTTGCGTATGTAGTGGTGATGTATTGCGGAAATTATAAGTAGCTTGTCTTGCTCTGCGTTATCGCAGCTTAGGTAGTCTGCAACTATACCTACATGAATTTCTTCTAAGATTTCGTGTCGTATGTTACTGCATACACGTTGCTGAAGCTTCAAAGGTAGACAATTTCCAACGCAATGTATACTTATTACCTAGGCACAGTGGAATATTGATGCGCAGTAAGGCGATGGTAGCCAATTGGGTAGCTCGATGCAATGAACTTAACGAAGGTCTGTTTCTGCAGCGTGTACTTGTACCTCGATAATGAATTTCTAATACGGTATGAATCGATAGATTCCAAGCACGTCGAGTGCCAGCATAGGTGATACCTATGACGTCATCGTTCGCGTTCAGCCTTCCTCGTCTCGCGATACAGCCCCGTCCTGTTTACCTTTCTCCTTCGCCTCAGCCATGGCCATGCGACTTCGCGTCAAACTACTGCAGATGATATCCTACGCAAACATGGCATGCGACAAGCACTTCCAGATTCGCTCACCGGTGCACAGCAGGCCAGACATGACATCGAAGGCTTTGTGGCGCGGCAAGGCTGAGGTATTGGCTGTTATGCAGGCTTGGTGATTGCCTTGCGTTATAACCCCTCGTTGTTCCTAAGCTCTTTCCTCGTACTCCGCACGCTCTTAGTAGCCCATGACGTTTTGTTTCGAAGCAGTTGCGCGAAGCACTCTCCGAATATGACCGATCCTCCTGCCACGCCTGGCACGTGGGAAGGGTGTAAATGGGCGCCGAGAAGTCTCATAGTATGGATACTATGAGATTTCCGACAATGGCCTGATATGTTAGTTATTCGCAAGGGGTAAAGCTATGAAAGGTACAATAAAATCTCCCGAGTGAAGACGTAGAAGTAGACAAGGGCTTATAGGCATAGAAAAGGCTACGCACTGTAGTGATACGCCTACTACAACTTTAGCGGTACACCTAGAAGAGACGATCACGAAGCATCGAGGCGGATACTTTGCATTCGAGCTAACGTTATTCAAGTCCTTGAGAAACCTCGCAGTCTCCAACCATGCCCACGCCACTTCCCATCTCTCTCGAATCTCCAGTGGTAGTCACCAACACAGGCACTTCGCCATATCACGCCGGTACTAGATCCCCTTCGTTCACCTCATACTCATTTGCTCTAGGCACTGGGTTGTATTTTTTCTCGATAATGTATTTCGCGATCTCGCCCAGGGTGACGATGACTCGTAGTACGATGTAGATTACGTCGTCGCCTTTGAGCTTGACGGTATCGCCTTCTTTGAACTAGTAAGCGCACGGTTGAATTAGTGTGTTGCATGGGTTTATGCTACGTGTGCGTTGAAGTAGAGTGCGCTTGGTACGTACCTGAGGCATGGATCTGTGAGAGTTCGAGGGTAGGGATGGGAGATGATGTGCTGGGTATGAGGTATGTTTTAGGTGGTCGAAAGGGAGGCCTTTCAACTTGCTTGTGACGGATGCTCTTGTTTATGTGCCACTGATCAGTAGAGCCTCGTCGTCCTCCCATGACGTATCATTAGGCAGTGCCGGGGTATGCATTGCCAGCAAATTATTCCATGCAGTTGCTACTGGTACGACGGTAGAGCCCAAGGAGAAGTGTGTGCTCATTCGTCGTTGCAGCGCCATGGAGAAGATAATTTGGCGAAAGAAGGCAATCACCATTGGAAGTTCTCATAAGAAAAGCATATGCATCCGCATTTGGACGATCCGGTGAGCTACAAACGGCTGCATGCATGAGGTACACTATTCGTTGCGAATAAGACATAGCCTGCATGTAAGGATCTCACGTAAGCGCCTGGATTCTTGGAACTAGCGCATGCCTTTTCCTCGGAGCGACTTGTCGGTCTGGGTGTGGGCGATAGAAGTGTCTGCACGAATTTTAGTGATACAAGCTACTATGTCAACATGTTTGAAGGTTTGAGCGAGTTTTCGTGAGAAGATCCTGTAAATGAAAAATAAAAGATTACATTGTTCTATAGTATGCTGACGGAGACAGTCTGGAAGAAGGGTAAGATGAAAATGCGCACTGGCCCCTGTGTCTGCTCTTTCTTCCATGTCTTCTGTGGTATCGATTGTTGATCTCAGCATGGTAAACCTGACCTCGGGATGCAATAGTTCAAACCAACTTCACTGTCCATCTCTGCCAGTCAGTGGTATGAATCCCGTCCTTATAATGATCAGAATATGGGCCGTCGTACTCCCACAATTGCATCCGACCAACACGTCGAGCGACTCTCTCTTCCCGATCGACCCATGTGAGTAGAAGCGCTTCAACGTGATCACTAGAAGTCATCAAGTACATACAAAATTGGTGGAGTGATGTGATATCTTTCTCCTTGTATTCGTCATAATACAAATGCTGTGTCGGCCCTCTGTATCTGTTTTCGAAGTATCGAGAAGGTTGCGTAGGATCGGTAGCGGATTCTCTTTTCAAATCGACAGGGCGGCTGGGTTCGATGGACATTTTAATCAGGAGCAGATCGAGCGCTTCGCGCGTAATACACGCGCCTTCTACGATGATGTAGGATCCCTCCAAGACCGCGCCATACATGTTGCGCTTGTCCTTCAAGATCATATGGTGTTCTTTAAGCTTGATGTCGAACATCTTGGCTTGTTCTTCCTTATCCCGGTTGCTCAAAGACGTGTAAATTCTCTGTCTGCTCCATCTATGATTAAATGTCACTTCGCCATCAAGACTCGCCCAGCTCCAGCTCGGCGCCCTGTAGTTCTTGTAGGTAGAAGTAAGAATTTCGCGTCGTGACCATGCGAGATGATCCACTAGATGCTCGCTCCAAATCCCAGCAAGGTAATGGCCCAACTCACCGCTGTTGTTAAGCAGACTTGCGACACCGGCCACGGCGTGAAGCTTGTCTGACGGCATTGTGAGACGACGTCTTGAGTACTCGCAAACACATTCGTGCCATGCCTTGAGTGCAATTGACTCTTGGTCGTACGTAGCGCGAGGAGCATTACAGAGTCGGGTGCTTGGTAGCCTTTTTGCTTCCACGAAAGCTTTTGCGATGGATCCTTGCAGCCGACTCTTGGAGAAAGACAAGATGCGACGTCGGGGAGGGCATGCCAAGACATGTGGTCCCCAGGCTTCAGAGACTAATTCTTCTGAACATTCCCAGATCATCTGTTGTTGCGTGTAGTGTATGATGCGGGGTGCAAGCATTCGCTCCTGTGCAGACCAGCCACGAGTAGACAAAATGCAACCCGCAATATCTATATGTGGCGGATCTATCCCATGGTGAAAGTAAAAACTCTTATCTTGACCCAATGCAGGAGAGAAGAGGGCGGTACGTCTGGTGAGAAACCCTTCGCAGCTATTACTGGCCGCAGTTGCAGATATCATGAGCGAGGAGAGGCCATAGTATGAGGCCATCATTGGTGCCTCCTGCTCCCAGTCATCAGCGTCGTCTTGAATGATGCATAGTGCATCGATCCAGAGATATTGATATCCCAGCCGGCGTGTGATCTCAATGGCATCTTCAAAACTCTGAGGGAGCAGTTCCAGACTTATAGCTTGGGCATATTCAGTGATGAGCGATTTGGTGAGTTTTGCTGGCACCTTTCCCCCCCAGCAATGTGATAAAATGACGTATTGGCCCTCTTGGCCGTGGGAGGTCAGCAGCCTCGGCGCTACAGACGGGTCTCTTGATATTTCGATCACACGGTTGGGGAGTTTTACAGATCCTAATTCAGGGCACTTGAGATGATCCGCGCATTGTTCAATCCACGTTTTGATACGGCTGAAGCAGCTCACATCCCATGGATAATTGTGTATTGGGGCTTTAGCGGATACATGCTCGTGGGTATTTCGATCTAGATCTGCTTTAGTTCAACGTGCCACATAGCGCATCCAAAGAGTCGCCCACCGTTCTTTTCATTCGTTGTACACAAAACCCATGGTATCGTATGTTCATAGAAGCCACCGTCTACTTGATTTGGTGTTTTAACATGTAGAAATCTGCCAGTAAACTCGAGAATGGTTTCGTCTGATAGCCTCATACTGCTTGAACTCGAATCCTTTGGACCTTGAAGGATAGCACAAAAGAATGCGCATCCACCGCAACCACGGCGGCCAGGCCCAAGACTGAGAGCCCTGACCACAGTCTCTGTATAGGAGCCAATCGTATGCCACTCGTCATACCCTTCGGTATATAATCTTGAGGATTTCGGATTCCAAGACTGTGGGATAAGTTGTGAGCAGATGCTGCAAAGCTCTGTAGCCATTGCTACAACTCTGGTTGTTCATACCACCTCGGCAAGGACCCAGGCGGAGTTCAACAATTCACAAATTGTTGAATGTGTTGATGAGAGAAGTAAGAAGGGCCAGGTGTGGTTGCACGATGCGGGGTAAGATTGCGGCGCGGTAGATGCGCACACGTGATTGCAGATCGTTGATCTCAACCCTCCAAGGTTGCAAGGCTCTGATCTCAGCCGTAAAAGCGCACAATGTCGTCGTGCGGCTTTGTGATATAGCATTGGAACTTCAACGAGTGCTGGGATTTATGAGCCTTCTAAGGTTCTGTTCCAACTAGAAAAAAAGAGTGTGAAGTCGAAGACGACTACAGGGCGTAAATTAGCCAATGAAGCTATGCACCTATCCGCGATCATACCCAGACTCCTACCATCGGCGGTGCCCGCCGGAATGCCCCCTGGGAGGTTACATAAGGCGTTAGACCAATATCATCATCATCATCATCATCATTATACCCAGACTCCCCCATCTTCTCACGCCAGCTCAAGCTCAATTAACGAATCCAGAATATGCGGATGCCGCCAAACCCCCATCATCTTCAACCTCTGACGTGCTGCCGGTGGCCCTTGGATACGGGTCTGTTAAGCTGTGAGTGACGCTGAAAGACTACTGCTTCCCACTTTCTACGTCTCTATCCTCAACTCCCCGGGCTCCAAGGCTGTCCAATGGCCTTCCTGAATCCCCCTTCAAACACATCAATCGTCTGATTCATATTCATCCCACTCGCAATCGCCAGCTGCAACATTATCCGCGCTTGAATAGGATGCACAAAGCCTGACTTCGCAAACGAAGGTGTCCGCGCTGGACTCGACGGCCCATGCGGACTGCGGGTCCCAACAACGACTTGAAGCCCTTTCTCCATCGCCTCAGCAATCTCGTCTCCGCCATTCGGCACACCACCATTTCCAGTCCCGGCAATAACAACACCGTCCGCGCCGTTAGCGTGCGCATCCAGTACCAACTTTCCATCAAACTCGCGGGCCGCGTACAGTATATCCACCTTCGGCAACGTCGGATACGTCGGATACGCACTCACAGTCCCCACATCGAAATAGTACTTCCACAGCGGCTGACTCGGTGTATTGAAGAAAACCGGTAAACTGTTAATGAAGATGCCCAAATCACCACCAGACGTAGGACCAAAAGCATCCGGATTGGTCGAATGCAATTTCGTTACCCAATACCCAGGTATGATGCGTGCGTTGAACGCTACCATGAGTCCTCTATTCCGCGACTCGGGACTCGCAGCTAGCATGACTGCGTCGAAGAAATTCGCTTCTCCGTCCCAGGAGAGGTGGGTGAAGGGTCGCATACTGCCTGTCCCGACGATGGGTTTCCCGCAGTTGATCAGTGAGTCCATGAGGAATGCGGTTTCTTCGAGCGAATTCGTGCCGTGCGTGTATACTGCGCCTACGATGTCGCTGTCGGGTGAACAGAGCGCGTCGTGTGCGAAGCGCGTCATGTTCATGACTAGAGCGTCGTTTGTGCCGGTGGAGC
Organism: Alternaria hordeiaustralica; assembly: GCF_023758085.1. Lineage (NCBI taxonomy): Eukaryota > Fungi > Ascomycota > Dothideomycetes > Pleosporales > Pleosporaceae > Alternaria > Alternaria hordeiaustralica. Next base: position 41,896 of record NW_026056812.1, on the reverse strand, counting down.
CATCGTCTTCGGTGGTCCAGTTGGACACGGCGAGTTGCGTGTTGTTGAGCAGGTACGGGTTGCGTGCTATGATGTCTTCGCCGGTTTGGCTGAGCTGCCCGTATTGCGTGTCGTCAAGCGCGCCGTAGATGGAGCCGCCGGCTATGGTGCCGCCGGTGAAGAGGACGCTGTGGGCGGTTTAGATGGGGATGTGGATGTTGGGATTTCGCGTTGCACGTACAGGACTTTGGGGAGGCTGCTGTTACCGCCTAGCCATGTTAGACCGAGTCGTTCGCTAGCGGTTGTTGCTTGACGTGGTTGGGAAGCTGTGGGTGCGGCGTTGCCGACCACGCTTAAAGAAGCAGCAATTACAAAGTCACAGAACCGCATGATGATTGACTGTCAACAAACAAAAGACTCGATGCTGTACACCTTGTACTACTTGTACCTTTATACTTTCACCCGTCCCACTCTTGCCGTCGCCCAACTCCTCCGCTTACATCCGCGGGCATTTTGATCTGACATATCGCCGGTGACGAGCCGTGTCTCCTCATGTAGCATCACGACATCGTGCATGTTCACTTCCTTGGCCACGTATATATGAGGAAGGTGTGAAGCTTGTGCTGCGAGTAGTCATGGAGTTGTTATCGTTCCTGCGTTATCGTCGAGAGATGAGCGAAGCTAGGCTGTGTTGGGGGCTGGGCAAGGCCCCACGTTTGCCAAGAGCGGGGTCGGTAACCAGAGACCTCGTTGCGCCTTGTCGTACTAACGAGAACGTCGGAAATTCTAAGGTCTGCTGTTAACACGACCTAGACCGAGTAGGAGATGAATTTAGCGCTGCGAAGACTAGGTTATTTACGGGTCTCTCAACAATCCGAGAGGCGCCCGATTGGAAGCTACGCGCAAGCTATCGGCATCACGTCAAGGCAACTGGACAGCCTTGAAGTCCGGGGAGTGAAGGATAGATACGTGTTGTTAGATATAGAAGATGATGGAGATGGTAAGAGAAATGGGGAATGAGATCTGACTCTCCATCCCAAGCCTTCCAGATCCTTGGTCTAGATGCACACCTCTACCCCCCTCCCAACGTCCCCAAAATCCCCCCTTCCCATCCCAACCTTCACTTATCCCCCTCCCACCACCTACTCCCATCCCACCCCTTCCCGGCACTCTTCCCCTTCCCATCCTTCTCACTCTCATGCTTATGAAAAAACGCAAACTCCTTCCCGATATCACTCAACCCATCACCCGCATCGTTCACCAGCATGCCCTTGCCCGGTCTCGCCATGAAGTACGCATAACGATGGATATCCTGCGAATTATCCATCCACGGCATGACGTCGTCCAGAAAGTTCCTGATCTCGTCGTCGGTGCCTTCGGCGCGGAATTCGGTGACCCAGATGGGGAGGCCCTTGGCGACTTTGCGCGCGTTGGCGATGTGGTCTTTGAAGTTTTGGGCGGAGTTGGGGAGGGTGTTGTACCTGGGGGTTTGCAATTAGTGAGGCTGCGCGTGAGCTGGACCTCGGGAGGGAGAACTTTGAAGAAGAACAGGGACGTACCAGTGGATGTTGATAAAGTCAATGGTGCATCCATCGCACGCTTCCAGAAACTTGGCCAGCCAGCCCAGACCCGTGGTATCAGAGGCTGCGGCATTAGTGACAGCGGGCGAACCGAGATACATCGCGCTGTTGAAGTTGGAGAGCGGTTCCATGTGTTTCTTCCAACCAGCGACAGCGGTGGGGACGTCGATGCAAGAGCCGCCTGCGTCAGGACTTTTACTGTAATCAGCACAACCTCGGACACACACACACACACACACACACCTATTCTCACCGAAAGCAAAGACTGTACTTACATGCAGTTATCCGGCTCATTAAACCCCATCAACCACGTCGCAAACCCGTTATCCTCGAAATTCTTCCTCGCCATCGCCTCCGCATTGTCTTTCCACCTTCCCGTATGATCGTCGCGCAGTGAATGCAGCATGGGGATGAAGCGGAACCAGGCAGGTGAGAGGGCGGATGAGGAGTCCCAGTTGAAGCGCCAGGTGACGTGGGTTCCATCGCCTTGGAAGAGCTTGTTGTAGGCGACATCGTTGTAGGCTACGCCGCGGCGTTCGTGGGCGGGGGTTTGGGTCAGGGGGTCGTGTTTGGGCTTGCTGCCTTGGGTGGAGGCGGGGGTGTCGTCGGGGAGGGGGGTCGCGAGGGGGGTCGCGGTGGTGAGGACGGAAAGCAGGAAGACGAGGATTAGGGCGAGGAGTTTCATGATGGGCGAGGAGATCGAGGTAGAGACTGGGTGGAGAGAGAGAGTGGTGGGCTTGGGGCAATCGATGGTATTGAATGGTGGTGTGGGAATTGACGCCCAGGTAGGGAGTGAGTGAATCTTGTGAAGGGGTTCTGTGAGAGAATGTGGAGAAGTAGATGTATGAGTGTATGAGCAAGTTATGGGTCCATGGATCACGCTCGCTGGTCTAGCGCTGATAACGCCTTCGCAGAGGTAAAGTCGGGAGCCTTGACAAACGCTTCAAGTAGAGTTTGGTCACGACCCGGGTGGGTACTCGAAGTCATTGACCTAGAGAAGGCAGGCGTGACTGACCGACGGTGCGAGAGCGGTGGATGCAATCAGAAGACTACCAATGCGATCGGTCGCGGTGATTAGGCCAAGACATGTGGGTTAGAATGTATTTCGTTCGTTTGCTGGAAGTCGCGAAATGACAATGTTGAGTGGAAGATAACGGACCGCTGTGTCTCCTTCACCTCACTAGTGCTTGAGCAGTCTAGCTCGCTGTCCGCTATTGGCGACGCATGCCCAGGTCCGGAGTGAAAGGTGGACCACGGTGATTGATCAAAGTGAGAAGGCGTGCCAAAAATCATCGAGACGTCCAAAATATTGGTATACACATGAAGTATATGATACATAGCTCTGCACTGAGCCTACATCTTACCACCAGTAAGCTCCTCGGCCACCTTCTTGACGCGCTCTTTGGCAAGGCCAACACCCTCGCCACCCTTGAGCTTGTTGAGCATGTCGCCGACACCCTCGGGCAGGGGACCGTCCCATGGGCTGAGACCGTTCCTGCCGTCTTCTCTTGGACCCATGACTCCCCTGGCGTCCCAGGCAACAGGCTGCTCATCAGACCCGAAGACCTTTTCTATCGCCTCGTCTAATTGTTGTTCGTCCACGATGAACTTTCGCGCGTTGGTGTATAGATCGTGTAGGCGAGAGGCGCGGATTTCTTGTATCCGGGCTACTCGGCGCTGGTATGCTCGGCTCCGGGCCTTTGTGATGTCGGGCCGCGGAGGCAGGCTGTCGGTGAGGAAGTCACGGATGCCCTTGGCGACGGATGTTTCTGTCAGAATGTCGACTTCGCGCCGTGGTGCCGTGGCCAATTCCCGCCTTTTCGCACCGATGGCCTGGATCTTGGCCATGTACTCGGCCTCTGATGTGACCTTTCGCTCGTGCAGCGCCTTGACACCCTCCTTCAAATTCTCTCTCCGCTTCTCTGCCAGCCTCTGCTTGTATAACCGGTAGTCGACATCCCGGCTGTATGGTCCGGGGGCCTTGACGTCTTTGGGCTCCTTCGTACTCCGGTCGAGGAAGATGTCCGACTCCTTCGGGTGCTTATTCCTTGTCTTGAAGACGTCTCTTGGAATGGGGAGGTGGCCCTTTACTGCGGGCTTGGCTGGGTAGGTGGGCTGCAGCGGCTTCGGCACGTCGATGTAGTTTGGCGACTGCGGACCGAGGGCGAGAGCGGAAGGTGTGGAGGAGAAGGCACGCACACACAGACTGCTGCTCCAGCCATTAGCGGCGGCAGAGGGTCGGACGGGTATCCTGGGCGGCATGGCGGTGTTCCTGCCTCGTGCACTCGAATGCGGCGATGCGGAGGTGCTGCTGCGGTGTCGTCGCGCCTGCTTCGAAATTGTCGGCGCCAAGCCCCTTGGCCCCACTCTGGCTAGCTCCCGCCTCTCAAAAAAAGTTGCCCATGCCTCGCGAACTCTACTCTTCACTCTTCCCAACCCGCCAACACCACAGGAAGCAGTCGCCATGGGTGTCCAGAAGAAAGAGTACAACCGCAAGGAGCGCGAGGGCAAGACGGGCGATGGCATGGGAAACGTCAAGACCAAGGGCGCCAACTTCTACCGGTACGTTGCGCAATCTTTTTGCGCCAGGGTCTTTATGTACAGGTATACTGATAGTTTTGTAGTGATGCGAAGAAGGTGAAGCTCCTCAAGCGCCTTACAGGTGGCACAGCGGAGCGCAATGCCAAGGGAGACATTACCAAAGCCGCCGTCTACCAGAACCGCGCTGCACCTGTCGCCCGCGTCGAGCCCAACAGGAAGTGGTTTAACAACACGCGAGTGATATCGCAAGATGCCCTCGACAGCTTCCGCTCGGCCGTGGAGGCGCAGTCTTCGGACCCTACCACGTTCCTGATGAAGCGCAACAAGCTCCCCATGAGCTTGATCGAGACACCAGGACAGATCCCAGGTCTCAAGCAGCACGCGGCCAAGATCGCCGTTGGCAGCCAGCCTTTCTCAGAGACATTCGGCCCCAAGGCCCAACGGAAGCGCCCGAAGCTCGACTTCAGCTCCATTGAGGATCTGGCTGGTCGCACAGGCAGCATGCACGAGACCTACGTGGAGCGCCTCGAGAACGCCAAGCTGCTCTCGGGCACGTCTGGCGAGGCAGAGCAGAACGAGTCCTTTGCCGACAACCCCAACGGCGAGCTTACGTCTGCGCGCGAGTTCATTTTCATGAAGGGTACATCGAAGCGTATCTGGAACGAGCTATACAAGGTAAGCTTACAAGCATCGCCTCTCGCAAGCCATATCTAACATACTCCAGGTCATTGATTCTTCCGATGTCATTCTCCATGTCCTAGACGCCCGTGACCCTGACGGTACCCGCTGCCGCTCCGTCGAAAAGTACATCCGCACCGAGGCACCTCACAAGCATCTAGTCTTTGTGCTCAACAAGGTCGATCTTGTTCCCTCCAAGGTTGCTGTAAGTCCACACCCCCTCTCTACCCCCTACACCAATCACACCCTCCTTAAGTCAAGGACCTTTTCCTATTCCATGAATACGGTTCTGTTACAAGTTGGGAAGAGCAAAAGTGGCTCGCTGGCCTAAGATCGTCTTGATCGCGGGTCGATTGGTAACCGTCTTGGTTGCCGATCAATAGAGTCACGCGTGATTTGTTTGAGTTGAGGACCGTCTCTGCACTCGCAGCTTCATGGCGGTACTCTTAGTAATATTTCGCACATTCCGTCGTCGACGCATTATATCATGTCAAGTCAATGACCACGCACTGACACTTGACAGGCTGCATGGGTTCGTCATCTCAGCAAAGAGTTCCCGACTCTTGCTTTCCACGCCTCCATCAACAACAGCTTCGGTAAGGGTTCTTTGATCGCCCTTCTCCGCCAGTTCAGCTCTCTCCACAGCGACCGTAAACAGGTCTCCGTGGGTATGGTTGGCTACCCGAACACCGGTAAATCGTCCATCATCAACACTCTGCGAAAGAAGAAGGTATGCGTTGTCGCGCCCATCGCTGGCGAAACCAAGGTCTGGCAATACATTACCCTGATGAAGCGCATCTACATGATCGACTGTCCTGGTATCGTACCACCAAACCAGAACGACACCGATACAGATCTACTCCTTCGCGGTAGTGTACGTGTCGAGAACGTCGAGTACCCAGCACAGTACATCGAAGAGGTTCTAAAGCGGGTACAACCGCGACATCTTCAACGAACGTACGACATCAAGGATTCAGATTACAAAGGCGATGCTGTCGCTTTCCTGGAAAACCTGTGCCGCAAGAGCGGCCGTCTGTTGAAGGGCGGTGAAGCTGATATTGACGGCGCTGCGAAGATGGTTTTGAACGACTGGATAAGAGGAAAGCTTCCTTGGTTCACTCCACCACCATACAAGGAGGGTGAGGAAGCAGTGAGCGGACCCATCAACGCGAAGCGCGAAGGCAAGCTCGGTGAGATGAGCAAGAAGCGGAAGCGAGGTGGTGAGAGCGAGGCCGGTGAGAAGGCTGGTACGAAACAAGACGAGTCCGACTACGATAGCGACTTTAGTGGGTTCAGTGACGATGATGGCCTACAAGTGGATGGCGAGGACGATGATGAGGAAGAGGTATCGGACGACGACGAAGAAGGTGGCACAACACTAGAAGCCGTCGACGTTGACGAAGCAGTCGACGATGATGACAAAAGCGAAGACGATGAGGTGGTGGAGAAAGAGCTCGCTGCCATAACATCGGCGCTTTCCAAAGCGAAGAAGCGGCAAAAGACCACGTAAGGTCAAAAAGATGATTAGTTTATGATTCAAATGATACCCCGATATTACGATGTCTCAATCACTGAACAGTCCCTCAACGTCTTGGTGGTGCGACATGATTACAAACGATTTCATCGCGAAACAGGCAATCCCTTTGTCACGCAGTGGTCCAGATAGGCTAGCTGGTGCCTCAGTGGCTGACGCAAGGATGGAAGGATCACAAACGTGGGCACAACGTGGATAACGTCCTGGATTGGGGGTTCTGGACTTGGGCCATCATGCTGACATGCAGCCTCGCCACGCTTCGCGGGTGCCACCTGCCGTGCCATGCTGCCAACAGTTCGGCACAAGTTCGTCCGACGGATGAGGGGCACAAGTGTTGTACGACTGGGCTATTATCCCGACTACTTGTCGCGACTGTCAAAGCGCAAGGCTGGTGCTCTTTGCCTCCCAACTATTGCAACCCTCGATTTCCCCAAACTTAATCATGGCCGCCGATCCGACTCCGACCAAAGCTGCTCTCTCCCTGCTCGACAACATCGCCTCCCTCAGCACCGGCTTCAAAAATGGCCAAAGCGGCGCAAGAGAAGGCTTACTAGACGCATGCCATAGCCTCATCGCAGAAGCCAGCCACCCATCCGAAAACATGCTACACATACTCTGGGCCCAACCCACCCACCTAACCACGCTCTGGCTAGCCGTCGAGATACAGCTCTTCCAAGCCATGCACTCAGTCCCAGAAACCGGAGCCAGCAGCCACTCCATCGCAAAACAATGCTCTAAAAACTGCTCCAAAAACGTCGACCCCGTCATCGTCGCACGCATGCTACGCCACCTCGCCGCCATGGGCACAGTCCGCGAGACCGGCCCTGATACTTTCGCTAATACACCTACGTCTAGGGCGTTTGCTGAGCAAGCGTATCAAGACTCTATCCTGTTCATCGCGGAAGACTTCCAGCCTGTGCACCACTCCATGAAATCTTATTTCTCAGAAAGGGACTGGAAGTGTCCTGATAGCGGTCTTGATGCGCCGTTCCAGCACACTTACAATTGTAAAGGGAGTCATTACTTTGAGTACATGCAGCGCCGGAATCCTGAGATGGGGCGGAGGTTTGCGAGTATGATGGGGAGTTGGAGTAAAGGGAGGCCGAGGTGGTTTGAGGCGGGACATTATCCGGTAAGGGAGAGGTTGGTTGAGGGGGCGGAGGCGGGGAAGACGTTTCTTGTTGATGTGGGGGGTGGGAGTGGTCATGATGTTGAGGGGCTGAGGGGGGCGTTTGAGGGACGGTTACCGGGGGGGTTGGTGTTGCAGGATAGGCCTGAGATTGTGGAATTGGCGAAATTGGGGCCTGGTGCAAAGGCTATGCCGCATGACTTTATGACGGAGCAGCCTGTCAAGGGTGCGCGGGCGTACTATCTGCATTCCATCATCCAAGACTGGAACGATGAGATCAACTCCCAGATTCTGAAAGCGATTGTGCCGGCGATGACGAAGGGGTATTCCAAGGTTCTCGTTAACGACTTCGTCGTGCCGGATCAGGGTGCGCATTGGGTGCAGAGTAAGTTCTTCCGCCTTCTCCAATGTGGTATTGTGATGGGTTGCTAATACGTGGTAGCCTGTCTGGACTGGGAGCTCATGGCTAGTCTGGGGGCAAGACATCGGACGGAAGAGGAGCATCGCAGGATGTATGAAGAAGCGGGGTTGAAGGTGATGGGGGTTTGGCGGCATCCGCATAGTTTGGATTCGCTGATTGAACTGGAGCTGGCTTGAGTGGATGTTGGAACTGAAGGACTGGTGCACTTGATAGACTACTCCATCGCGCCCGTATGGAAGCTACGCGCATAGCTTTTTACTATCGCCGATGGGCTTCACGCGAGGACTCATGGCGTTCTCGCGAGTGACTTTGGGCGTGTACATTGTGGGGATTGGAAAAGTTTGAATCGGTGGTCTTTCAGAGTCACCCACAGCCTAACGGACTTCGTCTCCAAAGGCCATCGGTAACACGTCAAACGGAAGCTTTCTTGATGCAATCGTTTATATACATACATATTACATACGAGCGTTCAGAATGTGCAAGAAGATATCGGGAATAAAATGCGAGTCGAATATTATAATCACAGGTTGACCAGCCTGACCACCGATGACGTTGAAGCAAAAACGGCATTTCACGAGAAACGAACCTCAACCTTCGACATCAATAACACATTCTTTGCCTTCTTCCGAGCCCGAACAGCAATGGCATCTACTCAAATCGACATCGACATCTGTGTAATTCAGGCAGAATTCTAGGTCTCACGTACGATAACTCGCCCAAAGGTCCCGAAACACGCTTTCTACAGTCAAGCAAGACAAGACTAACGGTTACATTCTGTCCTTCTGCCTTTCAAACGACCAAAGCATTTTCCTCTCATTCAATCCACCAGAGAAATGGACCTGTGACTCCATTGGCCAAAATTCAAGATCGGCAGCCTACAATCTTGACGTTTCTCTATGAGGCAGTGCATGATGTCATGGGTTCCGACACTACACTGGATGAAGTTGAAGTGGGAGGCGCATGGAAGATAGCGTGTATGTATCATGCAATATCCCAGCGTTCAAGAAATTATCTAACTATCTTGCTAGACGGAGCGCTCGATGTGCTGAAACACGCTAACCCGCCGCCTAATCCGCGAATGAAGCCCGCTGAAGATATGACGACTGCACCAGAGCCCTATGCATTTGCTGCATTCGCTTATTGGCTCAGCGTTAATCCTTTCAAGGAGGGTGACTACTGGGACTGGACCGCCGGATCAGCTCGTCACCGGAGCAACACACCGTGAAAGGGGGACTGTTTTAGCACTGGAAGCGATGCATCTGCCGTGTTGACTCTCTTGAACAATTCGTCTACTTCTCGCGATGCAACCTCACGTCGATGCGTCTTTTCAAGTCCTTGACCTATTCAGTCACCTCCATATCTTCATCCTGATGCAGCCGAGTGGCACAAGGATAGCTTTATGTGAATATAATATGTCGTTTCAAACCATCACTTCAGCTCTTTTCCAGCATGTGTGCGTCAGATTGGAAATGAACGATTTCGAGTGGTTTGCCGCAATAGGCGAAACATCATCAATGGCAATCCGTTTAGTTAGATAAAAGATATGGGTAGAACGTACTTTCATGGAAGTCCTGGTATTACAGTTGTCAATGTCTCACAAAAAGTCCGACTAACGCTCAAACGCTCGATGAGACGACCCCAGGACTCTTATTTCGGAATAAGAGGTGACATAGGTGACGATGTTCGAGCTGAAGACCTAGGCCGGCTTCCATCCAATGATGAGGTTCAGTTGTGCGAACTACAGATGCGAGTCACATATCTACCACCTGATTGGCTGGCGATTCCGGTAGCGAACAAACTGCTCACGATCGCGGGTACCAACGTACGCGTGTACCTTGGTACCTCCGGTTGCGAAAACATTTCGCGCACGCATAAGTATCCATGCAGCTAACAACATTTTCCATTGCAACAGCTTTCTCAGACACCAGCCTAATTGCTAACGTTCAACAATGTCCGACACACGCGATCCCGACATCACCAGGAATGTATGCGAATGGATCACAATCACCGCGCCAGAAAGCATACATTACGCAAGCTCACAGTCCAATCAACTATGGCGTACCGTGCTTCGGGCTCTCATTGATCTGAAGAGGTGTGACGGGGTACAAGAGTGTGACTGGAGTCGCGTCCTAGAGCAGCCGTCTGAACTATACCTATGGATATCCTGGACCCACAAATCTGCGTACGATGCGCATGTCGACATGGACAGACATCGCCATCTCCATCAAAAGCTGGAGCTGCTGTCATCCTCGGTAGTGAAAACAAAGATCATACAGTATAACGAACCCGGTTGCTACTCTAGAGGCGCCCGGTTAGCTCGATGCTGGCCGAGTGTCACTTTGATGCATTTTCCGGGCAAGCTCACGGAGAAGCAACGCGATCAGATCGAGTCCAGTCCGACCATGGAGATGTGCACTGGGAGACACAGCCCGTTTATTAATCAACGGAAACTTGGCGGCTTTGTGCTTCTCGAGAGTGATAGTCACGGCGAACTTGTTACGCTGGGGCAGGACACATATGTCATGCTCGATTGTTGGGAGAGTCCTGCCCGTGAAGAAGAAGTGAAAGGCATCGGTAAACCCAGAAAGCACAGGGCGCCGGCCCGTGATCGGTGTGATCGTGCTCAATCACCGCCTCCTCGTTTCGTCGACCACATGAGGGCACTGGGTTGTAGCACGATCGAGACCAGGCACATGCGCTTCACCCACATGCATGCCCCTACCGACCCGCACGAAGAAATAGAGTTGGTCGCAGAGGATATGGAGGCGAAAAGCTTCGAGTTTGACTGGGAAAAAGGCAGGAAAATGTGGAAGAAGAGAAAGAGAGCGAGAATGTCGCGCATGAGGTATGGGTGCAGGTGTGGTACTCTCACGACGGAAAGTGAAGCAGCTATAAAGAGGCAGATGCTGTTAGCTGAGGACAGGGATGTCGACGCCGAAAGAGGAGACAGGAGGCATGGTCTGCGAGCGAATGCGCAGTTGAAGCTGAGACGGAGGGACTACAAAGGCATGTGTTGAGGCATCTGCCGCTGTAGCGATATCGCTTGCCAACGAGAGGCATGTGTAGCCTCGTTGGTAAAACCATCGCACTAGAGTTGCGTTCTTCGTCCGCAGCAGGGTTGGGGGAATCCGTTACATAGTTATTACTAGTAAATTTACTAGTTACTAGTTACTAGTACTAGTAATACTAGTAACACTAGTAACGTTACTAGTATTACTAGTAGTATTACTAGTAGTCTTAGAAATTTTAAAAAGTATAGTTAAGTAGTAGTATATCTTAAAAATATATTAAAATTATATAATAGTAAACTATTTAACTAATATAAAAACTTTTAACTTAAAAACTAAATTTTAAAGTAATAGTAGTAATACTAATAGCTTATTAGTTAAGTAGTTAAATAGTAAAATAGTTAAATAGTTAAATAGTTAAATAGTTAACTAGTTAAATAATTAAATAGTTTAATAGCTAAATAGGTAAAAGACTAAATAGTAAAAAAGTTAAAAAGGTAAATATCTAAATAGTTAAAAAGATAAAAAATATAAAGATAAAAAGATAAAAGATAAAAGATAAAAATATAAAAAGATAAAAAGATAAAAAGATAAAAAGATAAAAAGATAAAAAGATAAAAAGATAAATAGTTAAATAGCTAAAAGGTTAAATAGTTAAAAACTTAAATAATTAAAAAGTTAGATAGTTATAAAGTTAAATAGTTAAAAAGTTAAATAGTTAAAAAGTTAAAAAGTAAAATAGTTAAAATATTAATTAGTTAAAAAGTTAAATACTTTAAAAGATAAAAACTTAAAAAGTTAAATACTTAAAAAGTAAAAAAGTTAATAACTAAATAGTAGAAAAGAATAGTTAATAGTAGTATATATAAAAGAAAACTTTTTTTTTATTTTTTTCTTTCTTTTTAGATAACTAAATACAAAAACCTAAATACTAAAAAATAAACAAATCTTTCTAAATACAAAGTTACTCTAGCATAATATCTAAATCTTCTTCTTTCTTCTCTTCTTCTTTCTTATCTTCTTCTTTCTTATCTTTTTTAATATAGTTAGAAACTAAAGTATTAAAAAATTCTCTAGCTTCTAGCTTAGAGTTATTAAACTCTATATATAAATCTTTAGTAGAATTACTACTCTTAAAAAGCTTAAAAGCTTCTAGCTCTTTAGAAGAGTAGTAAGTTCTATTAAATATATTTAAATTATTAAGAAAGTAGAAATCTTCTTTTAAGAAACGCTCTTTAAGAGAATTAAAATTCTCTTCTTTAGAGATAGTAGATTTAATATTATCTACGTCTCTAGGCGTTATAATAAACTTAGAGTAAAAACTCTTAATTAAATCTAAAGATAAGTTAGTATTAAAAGTAAAAAATTTAAATAAAAAGAAAGTACTTACTATAGTCTTTAAATAGAATACTAGTATAAACTAGATAGCTATTTAGCCTTTCTAGTATACTAGGTAATTCTTCGCTAGTAGTAGAACTTTCGCGAAGAATAAATAAATACTCTAGATCTATCTTACTCTTACGTAGTAGATCTAGAGTACTAGAGTATCTAGTACTATTATAGTACTTTAGTCTCTTTAAATAGTAGACTATTCTTAAAGTATTTAGATACTCTATAACTATAGAACTTTCTTTAGTAGATAAGTTCTTATAGTTATTTATAATAGCTTTAATAGTAGAGTCTAACTTAGTAGACTTAACTATAGAGCTACTATTAATAGTAGTAGTAATAAAGTAAGCTTTAGAAAGCGTAGACATAGTAAAGATATAGTAAAGTAGTAGTAGATAGTAGATAGTAGTAGACTTTGTTACTTAGCGTTAAGATAGAAGACCTACGTTCTTCTTATATCTAAATTCTAGTATTCTAGTCTATTCTAAGCTTACTAAGTATTAGTAATATAGAATCTTCTATTACGCTCTAAATTAGTAATTCTAGAAGAGAATTTCTAAGCAATTACGTAGTAGAATCTAATAGAATCTTCTATTTCTAATCTAGAATCTAATAGAAAGTTCTATATTACTAATACTATACTATATTAGTAATATAGAATCTTCTATTACGCTCTAGATTAGAAATTCTAGAAGTAGATTTCTAAGCATTTACGTAGAATAATCTAGTAGAACTTTCTATATTATTAATTTTCTATAGTATTAGTAATATAGAAGCTTCTATTACGCTCTAAAGTATTACTAATTACTTTAGATTTCTAAGCAATTACGTAGTTTAGTAGATAGTAGAAGATAGTAGAAAATTCTAGAACTTTCTAAAAGTTTCTAGAATCTTATACTAGCTACTAAACTACGTAATTGCTTAGAAATCTAAAGTAATTAGTAATACTTTAGTACGTAGTAGAATCTTCTATATTACTAATACTATAGAAGATTAGTAATATAGAAAGTTCTAGAAAAGAGGCTTTCTTAGTATAAGAAAGACCTCTTCTCTCTCTCTTGTGTTCGAAGCAAAGTGTCTACTACTTACTACTCTACTACTACTTCTATATATCTTATACTCTATCTTTCTAGAATTCTCTACGCTATCTTAGATTAGTAATACTAGAAGATTCTAGTCTATCTAGAAGATTCTAGTAGTTAGATCTAGAAGTTTAAAGAAAATAAAAGAAGAAAATTCTATTATCTAAGCTATTCTACGTTGTTCTATATACTATTTTTACTAAGATTATTTCTATTTTAGTTATTATTTATTTATAGTTTTTTTCTTTTTATATATCTTCTATTATTAGTTAGATAACTAAGTAAAAACGTAAAAAAAAAGTTAAAAATAAAAAAAAATCTAAAAAAAAAAATCTACTAGCGTACTAGATCTAATCTAAAATTTTTTAAAAAAGACTAGCTTATATCTACGTACTTTGCAAAGTTATTCTAGATTTTTACTAGTACTTATTACTTATTTACTTAAAGTTTTTAAAGAAATTATTAGTTATTTCTTTTAAATTTACGTTTCTACGTCTTATACTAAGCTAAATAATTCTAAAAAAAAAACTTTAAAGATGCCTAAGTCTAGAAAAGATATTAGAGATTTTACTTTACCTAGTTTAGAAAGTAGTGCTGCTATCTATAGAGAAAGATTATTTACTAGAGAATTATTACCTTATAAAGAAGGTAGTACTAAAAGAGAAGTATTACTAAAGTGTACTACGTGTAATAACTATAGTAATATTAAGTTTTGGCCGCCTAATACTACTAATATACTAGAGCACTATAGATTTGCGCATAAAGAAGAATATAATAGCTATTTAGAACGTAGAAATAAAGAAAAAAATACTAGTACTAGTAATATAGATTTAGATAGTAGTTTTAGTAGTATTACTACTAGTAATAGTATTAGAAAAAGACCTAGCTATGCTTTATTTAGTAATAAAGATTATAGAGATAAATTACTTAGTTTTATTATAGCTAATAATCTACCTTTTAGTATAGTAGAAAGTAGAAGCTATAATAATCTAGTATCTTATTTAAAAGACGATTTAGTAAATATTAGTAGACGTACTTTAAAAGAAGATTTAGATTTATTATTTAATACTAAAGTTAAAGAGATTAGAAAGGTTCTAGCTAGTAATAATAGTAAATTTAGTATAACTTTAGACGAGTGGAATTCTAGTAATAATATAGACTTTTTAGCTATAACTTTACACTACTATACTAATAGTTTTAAATTAGAAACTATTTTAATAGGTTTTAAAGATTTAACTAAATACTCTAGCTATACAGGTAAAGTACTATATAGAATAGTTAATAAAGTACTAAAAACTTATAGTTTAAGAAAGAATTTACTAGGTATAACTAGAGATAATGCTTCGCCTAATAATAGTTTAATAGAAAAACTAAGTTCTAAGTATAATAAACAATATAGTATAGATATAGTAGATAATAAATGCGTAGCACATATACTAAATTTAGTATCTAATACTATTTTAACTTATACGTTTTTTATACCTAGTAATACTAGAGTATTTAAAGAAAGAATAAAAGAAATATTAGAATCTAATAGTAGTTCTAATTCTACTAGTACTACTACTACTATTTCTAATATATATAGTATTCTAGATAATACTATAGAATCTAATACTAATTTAGAAAGTAATTTTAGAAATTCTAATAGAGAAGAACTAGAGATAGAAGAAGAAGATAGTATAGATAATTTATATAAAAGTATTAAAGCCTTACCTAATATAATAAGAAATACTATTAATAGTATTAAATATAATCACTATTTAAAGAATAATTTTAAGCGAAAAGTAGAACGTAATAGAGAATTAGAGATAGGTTATATAGAAACTTTAGTTAAAGATAATACTACTCGGTGGCTATCTAGCTATAATATGCTAGATAGATTCTTATATTTTAGAGAAGAAATAGAAGAATTACTAGAAGAAGCTAGTAGATTACCTTTATCTAAAAGACGTAGTATTAACTTAGATACTTATTCTATTACTAATAAAGAGTGGCATTATATAAAGCTATTAAGAGATATTCTAGATATATTTCGAAAGCCTACTATTAAGCTACAAGCTAGTAATTATTCTACTATTTCTTATATTATACCTAGAATTAATACTATATTAATAGAATTAGAATTAAAGCTTAAAGATAACGAAATTAATAAGAATATCTTTCTAAAAGTAGCTTTAGAAGAAGCTAGAAAAAAGCTACTATCTTATTATAATCTTAGAGATACTAATATAGATAGTATAAAAGACTTATACTTAGCTACTATATTAAATCCGCAATTTAAACTAGATTATTTTAAAGATTTTAAATTTAATTCTATTATTATAGATAAAATTACTAGCTACTTTAGAGAAATATATAATAAATATAAACTAGAATATAGTAATAATACTACTAATATAGAAGAGAATAGAGAAAGTACTTATAATAATAATCTAGAGCTATTAAGTAGCGACGACGATATCTTTATAAGTAATACTAGTATTAATATAAATAAAGAAGAAGAAATAGATATATACTTAGTAGAAAGTAGAGTAACTAAAGATTTTAGTATAGAAGATTATTATATAGCTTATAAAGCTAAATTTCTGATATTATATACTATAGCTAAAGATTATCTAGCTATACCTGCTAGTTCTGCACCTAGCGAATCTACTTTTAGTAAAGTAGGTAATATAGTAACTAAAAATAGAAATAGATTATTAGCTAGTACTATTAAGAAATTAATATTACTTAAGACGTGGAAAGTAGTAGAAGACGAAGAAGAGATAGTAAACGATAATAGCGATAATATAGATTTAGAAGGTAATTTAACTTCTAGTAATTTAGAGCTTTTAAACTTAGAGAATAATAGTAGTAGTACTTCTATAGCTACTAGTATATCTTCTATAGATAGTTAAGTTTAAGTAGTATAGAAAGAACTATTTAGTAGCTAATAATATCTTTTAAAACTTATTAATTTTAGAATAGTATATAATATATATATAAAATATATTATCTCTTTTATTTACTATTAAACTATTAAGTTTTTAAACCTTTTAATAATTTAATCTTTTAAGATTAAAACTAATATATAGTTTAGATTTTTATTATATATACTATATAGTTTTTTAAGCTTTAAAGTAAAATACACTTTAACTATTTTATTATTTAACTACTTTATTCTCTAACTATATATATATTAAATCTTTAAGTTCTTTACTTTCTTACTACTAAGTATTTAATAATTATACCTTTTTATTAACTTAACTATCTTTTTATTTAACTACATTATACTATACTTTCTATTTCTATTACTTCTTTAATAATTTAAATAATTAACTTCTTAACTCTTAAACTAGTTAACTATATAGCTATCTAACTATTTATCTTTTTACTATTCTATTTTATAACTTTTTAACTAGCTAACTACTTATATTATAATATATCTAGTTATATAGCTTTTAAAAATAATACTTCTACTATTTAGTATTTTTACTTTTTAACTATTTAACTTTTTAACTTTTTAACTATTTAGCTTTTTAAGTACTTAACTTCTTAGCTATTTTACTTCTTAACTAGTAACTTATATAGCTTTCTAACTATTTAGCTTTTTTACTTCTAGACTATATACTTCTTTTACTTATATCTATATAACTAGTTACTCTTTTAGTATATAAACTATTTAACTTTCTAAGTTTTTATCTTCTTATTCTTTAATAACTTAACTATATTACTACTTAATTATTATAGTTCTTAAGTACTAAACTATTAAGTTTTTCTACTTTCTTTACTATTTATCTTTTATATTTTAAAGCTTTATATTTTTTCTTCTTTTTTAAGTTCTTAAACTTTTAGCTACTAAGCTATATAACTATATAAAGATAAACTATTATTTAGTTAAGATATTATACTTTTAAGTTTTTTTATATAGTAGTAATTTAGATAATACTTAGAGAGTAGTAGTACTATATATATACTACTAGTAGATATAATATAAGTAATACTTATCTAGTATATATTCTATTAGATTCTACTAAACTTAAACAAAACTTTAGACTTATATAGTCTAGTAGTAATTTTCTTTAAAATTATATATTAGTATAATTAGAGAGCGTAAGTTCGATTCTTATTAGTAACTAATATATTTATAGTATATTTTATAAGAATATCTTTATAGTATAGTATAATAATATATATTTATAGTATAGCTTTATAGTATAGTTTAGTAGTAATTAATAGTAACTTTAATAAAATAACTTAATAGTATAGTTTTATAGTATAGTTTAAGTATAGTTTAAGTATAGTTTAAGTATAGTTTTATAGTATAGTTTTATAGCTTTATAGTATAACTTAATACTACTTTTAAGTACTATTATCTTCTTTTAAAGTTAAATAATATACTATTTAATTATAATAAGATTAATAAAAAGTTTCTAATTACTAAAAAAAACTTTACTACATTTATAATTTTAAAGTAATTTATATAGTTATTTTTTTTAATTTTATTTTATAACTTTTTAAAAAACACTTTTAGTAAAAAGTAGTAAAAAGTAGTATAACTTAGTAAAAAGTAGTATAACTTAGTAAAAAGTAGTAAAGTTTAGTAAAAAGTAGTATAACTTAGTAAAAAGTAGTAAAGTTTAGTAAAAAGTAGTATAACTTAGTAAAAAGTAGTAAAGTTTAGTAAAAAGTAGTAAAGTTTAGTAAAAAGTAGTAAAGTTTAGTATAAAGTAGTAAAGTTTAGTATAAAGTAGTATAACTTAGTAAAGTTTAGTATAAAGTAGTATAACTTAGTAAAGTTTAGTATAATATAGTATAACTTAGTATAACTTAGTATAACTTAGTATAATTTAGTTTAAAATTATATAGTATATATACTAGGTTATATTACTTTATACTAGTTTATACTAAACTTTACTAAGTTATACTACTTTATACTATATTATACTAAACTATACTAAGTTATACTACTTTATACTACTTTATACTAAACTTTACTACTTTATACTACTTTATACTACTTTATACTACTTTATACTACTTTATACTACTTTATACTACTTTATACTACTTTATACTACTTTATACTACTTTATACTACTTTATACTACTTTATACTACTTTATACTACTTA
>NW_026056812.1:0-23346 GCF_023758085.1 Alternaria hordeiaustralica | reverse complement strand
CTTTATACTAAACTTTACTACTTTTTACTAAGTTATACTACTTTTTACTACTTTATACTAAATCTTACTACTTTTTACTAAATATTACTATTTTTTACTATATTATACTAAACTTTACTACTTTTTACTATATTATACTAAACTTTATTTACTATATTTTACTAAAGTATATTTATATTATTATTAATATTTATAAAAAGCTTTATTAAATAGTATAAATCTAACTAAGTTTATTAAATTATATATAGTATATATATATAAAAGTTTTCTAAAAAATTAAATAATAAATATATATTAAATACTAAAGTAATAATAGTAAATAGCTTTAATAAAGCTTAGTAGAAATATATATATATAGTAGAAGTATTAGTTCTATATAAAGTAAATAAAATTTAAAGCTTAATATTATTATAATTTAAAAGTACTCTAAAAGTAAAGTATATTTTAGTTTTATTTTAGATATTTCTAAAGTATAACTTAAAAGAAAATATTAGCTTTAAACTTTAGTTTATATATTTACTAAAAGTTTTATAAAGTATATCTTTTACTATAATACTTTTATAACTAAACTTTATTTAAAAACTTTTATTTTTTTACTATTTAGCTACTATACTTTAATCTATAACTTATAATAATCTAAATCTCTACTATATTCTAGCTATCTAACTTATAATTACTACTTATATACTTTAATTATTATCTATAACTACTATACTAATACTTACTATTTTCTTTTAGCTTATTTACTAGTTTTTTAATAGATTAATAAAATAGCTTTTCTTTTATATAAATCTTTTCTAATTATATTATATAGTTAAAGATAATATAGTAACTAAAATAATATTAACTATTTACTATCTAGTTACTTTTTTATAATTATATATACTTTAAGTATAACTATATAAAAGTTTAAGTAATATAACTTACTTTACTATAAAACTAAAATAGTATACTAATTTTTATATTATTATTATCTAAATACTATACTAAACTTAAAGTAAAAGAACTTAAAAGTATTAGTTATAATACTATTAGCTTAATAATATATACTTAGACTAGTTAGATACTTAATAGAACTTAAATATATATTAGATATATAGTTATAGTATATATACTAATACTTACTTTAAATATTTTCTAAGTATAAATTTACTAGTACTAGTAATACTAGTTATTACTAGTAATTTTACTAGTTACTAGTTACTAGTACTAGTAATACTAGTAACACTAGTAATACTAGTACTAGTAACTAGTAAAATCACTAGTAACGTTACTAGTAACCCCCATCCCTGGTCCGCAGTATCAATCGATTTGTGATGATCACCACATCAAGCTAAGCTCAACCGAGCTTAGATCGTGTTTCACAACGGCGTCAACTTCGGAATCCCCGAGGTCCGACCGGAACAACACGTACTGCCGTTCCCTCACCTCATCTCCCACTCAACACCGCGCCTTCGTCACATCGTCTCCTCGTCAATTTGCGCAACAAGTGCTGTGTTACCTTTAATCCGTCATTGATGCGAGCATTGGCATCGCCTCCTATTTGCTGCCTCGCCATTGAAGAAACTCATACGTGAGCAGCTACCTGTAGCTGGCCATCGCACGTTCTCCTCTTTGTCAGATCAGCAGGCATTGCTGCAGAAATTAATACAACGTCTGTCTATACGTCATCTACCTGGGTTTAGATTCCAGTACAGACATAGTGGAGCATTCGAGTGGCATCGCGCTCAATTGAGGCAGTTTCTAGTGCACTAGACCCAATTCGGCAGCATACATCCAGAGCACCCTGTTGGTGACGACCTGGCAGTCTGACGAACGTACCCGGCTTCTATACGTATCGATTGCGTGAGGGGCAGGCACGATGCGGGGCATATCGACGTTCTCAACCATTCTCTTTCCTCTTCTCTCTACATCCACAGTCTTTGCTTCAGAACAACAGCCCTTCGAATTCGGCGCCATGTCTGCACCCCAATACACGCTTCCTCCGCTACCATATGCCTACGATGTTAGTATAGCCTGAGATGACGTTGTTACCCCGCGCACGGTATGCTCACAGTTCTAGGCATTGGAACCGCACATCTCCGCGCAGATCATGGAGCTGCATCACAGCAAGCACCATCAAACCTACATTACGAACTTGAACGGTCTTCTCAAGACCCAGGCCGAAGCTGTCTCTACCTCGGACATCACCTCGCAGGTCTCGATACAACAGGGAATCAAGTTCAACGCAGGCGGACACATCAACCACTCCCTCTTCTGGCAGAACCTCGCACCTGCAAGCTCGGATGAGGCCAAGAGCTCCGCTGCTCCTGAGCTGCTCAAGCAGATCAAGGCGACCTGGGGTGACGAGGACAAGTTCAAGGAAGCTTTCAACGCCGCTCTGCTCGGCATTCAGGGAAGTGGTTGGGGCTGGCTGGTAAAGACCGATATGGGCAAAGAGCAGCGGCTGTCTATTGTGACGACCAAGGACCAAGATCCTGTCGTTGGCAAGGGCGAAGTTCCGATCTTCGGTGTTGATATGGTGAGTTGCTGGCTCTTCGACCCTTGAGGCAACAGGCGACTAATCTGACATGCAGTGGGAGCACGCATACTACCTCCAGTACCAGAACGGCAAAGCTGCATATGTCAAAAACATCTGGAATGTTATCAATTGGAAGACGGCGGAAGAGCGTTACCGAGGATCGCGCGCCGATGCTTTCAGCGTGCTCAAGGCTTCTATGTAAACGGGCGGAGACCTCATATAGGGACAGCACGAAACGATGTGAATGATATGACGGTTTTGCGATCGCATTCACATACATACATACCTTCACTGAAGAGCACCATGGTGGATCTTAGCGCCCGAGCTTGACCAATCGGGTACTCTTCCGAAACTTGCTCAAAGACACGCATTCACTCTCAAATCTCAAACATTGCAACACATGCCGCTGAAACAGTGCGTAGACTACAAAGACTTTGCATCTCTGCTACCATCGATAATCATTCGCTCGCAATTTCCTACCCCTCGGCGCCGATAGACCTCAGGCTTGACTTCCTACACTCGTATACTTACAGACTGTCCATTTACCCAACCACGCTCTTCCATCGTTATTCTTCTACTGTTAAAAAGCCGAGTTTATATCCCTGTATCCGTCGCGTCTCCTTCACCAGAGTCTAGCAATGTGCAACGGCAGCTCAACGCGCGTCAGCCAAGGAGGCTCGATAGCAGTACTGCGACCAACATCCCACCTAGCACGCACACATCGAGAACAAGAGATGGTTCTATTCTTTACCAACCCACTGTCAAAATGCGGGACCAACGTTGAATGCCAAGGGCTCGACGACGTTTTGCAACAGGACAGGCACCGGCTGGTCATACAGTGAGTTCAGTCCGTCACGGTTGCGTCCTTCCAAAGGGCTAGCGCAATGCTGACGATGCTATTAGTTGTGACGGTGATCTCTGCTCGTCAACGCAACAAGGTGCTTTGGATGCTTTGTACTCTTTCGAAATAGAGTCGCCACAAAGAGGTTTCATGCAATTACCAGAGAAACTGCACCTCGGCGTTGGTGACAAAGGTATTATCGGAAGAAGGATCTCGGTCATGACAGGGTCAACACAGCAACCTTTGACTTTAGCGGAGGGTATTGTAGGATGGAATTGAACGAGTATCAGTTTTGAACAAAGTATCTGGCCAACTGTTTCATGGTGAAGCATCCATCACCGTGAAGCGAGAGCGACGACCAACACATGGCCATTTTACATCGTTCCATGCTCGCCGATCAAGAAGTTCTCGTCTCTCTGCCGCTCAAAGTCGAAGTCGCCTAATGCCAGCAGGTTTGGCGTGGCCACAGTGTTGACTGCACGAGCGACAGCGCGTTCATCCTGACTATGTGAGCAAACGAGACAAAATTGATGGACCACTTACTGGGCCAGCTTCATTTCCGGCTTGTACAGATTGCGTCACTTGAGGTCCTTCGTTACCCTCAAAAGCCTCCGCGATTGTGTTTCGAAAGACATACTCGATGAAGTCATGATGCTCGGGCAGCTCCTTTGCTTGTGTAGCGTTGAGCAAAGTTATGTACAGCTGCCCACCACGAGCCTCCCATATATATAGGTGTCCTTTCCCTCCGTCGAGCTCGTCGATAAAACTCTTGAAGACATCGGGAGGGGTATCATTCTTGCTGTGTATCGCATACTCTTGCTCGGTTGTTGCAGTCGCGATCGGCGTCTCCCTACTGGACGACAAAGTCCGATTCAAAGTGGCAGAAGAGCCCTCGCTAAGTTCGATATTTGCGGGTAGTTCATTCCCGCGATGTTCAGTTATTTTCGGCAGGATCATGTCCTTCGTCAGAATATGGTGGTCATCTCCAGATGCAGTTTCGGGATGCAAGATCGTCGATGCAGGTAATCTGAGCGGCTTTGGTGTATTTGATAGCGACCTTGATCCAGTCTGCGCTACACCGACAGCTCGTCTTTGCTCTGCAAGATTCTCTAGCTCTTCTTCCGGCACCCCGCCGTCGTTGATACCAATCCACTTGATGAAGTCGTGGGATTCAGAAATCTCTTTTGCTTGCGTGGCTGTCATTTTCGCAACGTACATATAGCTTCCGATATAGTCCCATCTAACCAGTGAGTTCTCGACCCCGTCAAGTGTGTCGATCAAGGCTTTAAACTTCTCCCATGGCGTGTCGTGCTCGCTAGCGATATGGTACCACTGTACAGGGTCAACACTGGATCGTCGTCTTTCCTCTGCGAAGTCCTCTAGCTCTTCTTCCGGCACTCCGCCCGTGTTGAGACCGATCCATTCAATCCAGTCATTCGTATCGGCTATCTCTGCTGCTTGCGTACTGTTGAGCATGGTGGCGTACATATAGCTGCCAATACCGTCGAATCTGGCCAAGAATCCCTCACCTCCGTCAAGGGTGTCAATGAAGGTTTTGAAACTTGTCCAAGGCAAGCCATGTTTGGTTGCAATCATGTACTCTCGTTTGAGATCAGCTGCGGATGTCGGCGTCTCTCTACTAGATGACGATGTATGGTTCGAAGTAACAGTAGAACTCGCGCTCTGCGTCGTGGAGGTCATGTCTGTAGTCGACTGCAGAGAGGTGGTCTGCGCGGTAGAAGTTGCCTTAGTACTCTGCGTCGGGGCTGTTTTGCTAGGCTTGTCTGTCCCACTAGTTTGCGCTTTCCGACTCAGGCTAGAGCTTAGTCGTAGCACTTCAAGAGTGACGCGATCTTAGACCTGTGGCGTCGTTGGGGGCGATACGACCCGATACAGAGACGTCCCAGCTCTTCGCAAATCGAGCAAGCAGAGCCTGAAAAGGCTCTTGTTCAAGCTCGCTAAAGCTGCCCAATCAACCTTCAACAAGGTTGCTCTTCAGGTTAATCGTACTAAACTCCCGGATTTGGTAAACGACGAAGCTGAAGCCCCATAATCAGCTAAGATGAGTATGCCAGAGATTGGATAGAGCGTGTGTTTAGTTGTGAGCATCTCACAAGAAAGGTTGAAGCGTAGGAGAGTAGACGCTGCCTAAGAAGGTAAGATACACAAGACGCAGGAGAGACCACAACACTTACAAGTACAATCAAGTGTGAGTGGGAGTGCAAAGGTTACCAGCTGCAAGCCGAAGCGAACTTGTCTAGCGATCGGGCTCGACGGTGCTAGAGAAGGGTGACGCGACAGGGAGCGATATCTGAGACGCAGAGGGCCTTTGGATCGCGCTAACTGCGGCAATGTACTTCGTCTAATCCAGGGGTAGGGGTGTGTGTTCAGCGATTCGTGGAAGGAGCTTCATACCAACAAGCAACGTGCGTATTGCTGCAGCCGCCCCCAGCTTCTTGCAAATCGGTTGGTCATGTTAGCAGGGATCAATATGCAGTGTGACGTATGGTAGAGTTAGCACAGCCTCACTGCTTCAATCCACTGAGCTTTCGCCTGTCTGACCCATATGTAAGGAGATACTCAACAGAGGGAGGGAAGTATGGCATCTCCAAACGTAGCCCCAACGTCTGACAAGATCCCGAGCCGACGAGATTAGCAAACCTCAGGCTGCCCGGAAGCCATTTTTGACAACGTTTAAAGTCAGGATATGGAGACGGCAAAGATCCAAGGATGATTCGGCAATTGTACACATTGCTTTATGTGTCTGGGGCGAGGTTGACCTCACGTCTTGCACATGTCAAGGTGCTTGTTGAAGCAGTCTGTAGACGGCGAGAGTTCCACGTACACTCCAATCCTCATAAGTCTAAACGTGCTCTTGTGCTTTGCCCAGAAACCACGCCTCTATCTTCTCTGCAGCCAGTTCATCGTGCCATTGAGCTGTTGTGGAATAATTTTCATCTATC
Source organism: Alternaria hordeiaustralica (assembly GCF_023758085.1). Taxonomy (NCBI): domain Eukaryota; kingdom Fungi; phylum Ascomycota; class Dothideomycetes; order Pleosporales; family Pleosporaceae; genus Alternaria; species Alternaria hordeiaustralica. Next base: position 17,021 of record NW_026056812.1, on the reverse strand, counting down.
CAGCCAGGTGTACCTCCGGTGAGAAGGACTTCACCGAATCTTCTGCAAGACCCAAAGTCTAGTAGAAATGGGTTGTCACTGGTGTCAAGAGCGATATTTGAGGGATTGAGATCGTTGTGCGCGAGTCCAAGGAGATGAAGGTGTTTCAGAGCCGAACGAATACCGCGCATGCAAGCCTCTATATCGAGAGGCTGCGGGACATCCTCGTGACGGTATTTCAAAATGACACTGTACTGATCCAGAGCAATACCGGTAACACGACTGCGATTGACAGTGCAACCATGGAACCTGATAATGTTCGGATGAGGATTGTGTTCGAGGAGCTGTAAGACCTCTGCTTCTCCAGGTAACAGCTGAGGCAGAAGCTTTGTCTCCGCTTCATCATCCAGAAACAATAGCTTAGGCCGTTTGATGTAGTACTTGCCCCGGGTTTCTTCTGGTACTGTGGATAGACTGGTGGTCTTCAGCGGATAAATCTTCTCGTCGGGGACTTGTTGCAAGAGTCGATTCAGATCCTCAACAGTCAGATCATATTTTCTCATCTCCGTTGTCTGCCCGAACCATGCTCTCTCGTGATCATCGATGTACGCGAAGGTGCATCGTTTGAATGCGCCGGTCTCAATGTCTTCGACTTCGCAAAGGTGTTTCAAATCTCGTTTTGAGCGAATGTTGGCGCTGGGGCATAAATCAACGCTCATGGTTCGGTTTTATCGAAGTAGACGCAGGACGTGGGACGCAGGACGGAGACGCGGACGGAGACGTAAAATTGAGCTTGGGGATCGATGCGAAGTGAGGTTATCCCACGCGTAGAATCTTAGAAGTATCAGTTAGCCAAAGCTGAAGGGGAACGCGAAGTACTTTAAGAAGTCGCTGGGACCAGCGTCGCTCGGTTGAGTGTTGGTCGTTGTTGGCGTTCCCCACGGGTATTTTACGGCATGTCAGGTGATGAGGGCACTGTTTCAAACCTGGAAGCCTCGAAGCTGCTCATTGGCTGGCTATATCAACAATGCAACAAAGGCAGCGGAGCCACAGCATCCAGCCCCCTACCTCGGAGTCACTCTTCGACATCAGGTCAACACCTGGCACGTGACTATATGTGCCACACAACAGGACCTTGCCTTTAATTGCCAAAGGATGCAGCGAAGGCTCTTAAACGTACAACAAAGCCCCAACCAGTGCGATGGAAATGATGTTGGGTATGAGAAAGCAGGAAGGCGCTGGGAGGCAGACTGCTGAGCCACTGACGTGCACTCGGGCTAGCGCACCGCCGCACTCAATCTGCAGCATCGCACGACAGTGCTGTCCTCGGTGTTGCGTGTCTCAGTTCAAAAATGTCTTCGAGCTCTTGGAAGCAATTTAGCGATGAGGTGGCGTTGGAGCATGAGAACGGGAAGCTGTGCACTCTCGAGTCTGGACGATGGCGATGGCATCGGAGGTCGGCAAATGCATGACGTCGCTGCTGACCTCATCGTGATTGGCTGCATCCTCAGCCAGTGGGCCCGAACGCTTCAACCCACAATCTGTGTGGCCATCTTCGCGTCGTCCGCTCTACACGCTCGCTGTACCTCACGGCCGAATCTCGCTCATCCAATCCTCACGGAAATAAAGGTCGGAACCGAGTCTTCGATCGCGTCCCGTGACTGACCTGACGACAAAGGCTCCGATCTTACCGCAGCGCCGCAGCGCCGTGATCCTTCGCACCATGTGAACGCCGAGGGTAGAGCATTTAGGCAAAATGCAAACGACGCGCTAACATCCCGCTGTGGAGTCTCCACACTCATGGGCTGCCAGCTCGAGAGGGCGGGGGCTGGCGGCATGGGCGTCCGCGGACCGGCAGATACGCGCTTTTAATCTATTGCGACGCGCGGTTGCTGCTCGGTATGCCTCTAGGTATGCAAGCTAGACGACAAAGCCTGTTACTCTAGCAGAAGTTCGGATCTAAATAGCATTCATCTTGAGCAGGTCATCGCAAGACAGAGGCTCCAGGTCGAAAAGGCGGTCGGTCTCGTGCCAGCTCCAACACGTAACGATCTCACAAAACGGTCGATTCAGCCGTGATTGCTCAGCATCTGTGCGCCCAAACGCGTTCTCCCCGCGTCGCCTCCACCCTCCGCGACTCTTGTCAATAGTGCGCCCAGCCGTCAGTGGCTTCTAGCCTGCTTCCTCGCGGGACGTTACAAGCAATGAAGCGCCAATGCCAGGACAGCCACCAATGCTTGAATCGCTGCCGCAGCCCGAAATAAGCGTTGGTGCCATGGAGCTTAACCGTCTCTTTATCCGCCATGGGAAAGCTTCGCAACATCAACCACTCAGCGTGTAGGCCCGTTACCCGAGACAATGGTATGCTGACTTGGGTGGCCGCCCGAGCGAAATGGAAATGCATATGTAGGACTGCATTCCCCATGTCTTCCCCGATCTTGGGATTCAACTGTCAAGGGCTTCGCGAAAAGCTTACTGACTAACCCTGCACTCTCGTGCTTCGTCCCATTCTTTGACGATCTTTACTTCGATCTTTCACCCACGAACGCACTCGAATCGTCAGCATGGCTCCAGTCGGTGGTGGTGCCGGCGACTTTGAGGTGGCCGCTCTGGCTCGCCGTCAAGCGCTCGCAGGTGCATCGGGACCCATGGCCCTGGTCAAAAACGCCAGAGTGTTTGGTATCGCATGCTTTGCCTGCCTGGGTGGACTGTTGTATGGTTACAACCAGGGTGTCTTCTCTGGTGTTCTAACCATGCCCTCCTTCAAAGAACGTAAGTAACGTCCCACCACTACAACTACAGGCAAGTCACTTACAGATGCTCAGACATGGGCGACTACATCGCGGATCAAGAAACACTTGAATGGAACTCGTCCAAGCAGGGCTGGCTCGTATCCATCCTCGAACTCGGTGCCTGGTTCGGAACAATGTACTCTGGATTCATCGCTGAGATCCTCTCCCGTAAATACGCCATCCTCGTCAGCGTCGCAGTCTTCATGGTCGGTGTCGTCGTTCAATGCACTGCTTCCGCCGGTCAAGGCCACAATGCTATTCTCGGTGGCCGTTTCGTTACCGGTATGGGTGTCGGTGCCTTGTCCATGATTGTCCCAATGTACAACGCCGAGATCGCACCGCCCGAGGTACGAGGTGCGCTTGTGGGTCTCCAGCAATTGAGCATTACCCTGGGTATCATGATCAGTTTCTGGATCGACTACGGCACCAACTACATCGGTGGCACCGGGAGAGACGGACAGAAGGAGGCTGCTTGGCTTCTCCCTCTCGCTCTGCAACTGGCTCCCGCTGTACTTCTCGGTGCTGGTATGATCTTCATGCCTTTCTCTCCCCGTTGGCTCGTCCATCACGGCCGTGAGGCAGAGGCACGCCGTGTACTCGCCAATCTTCGCAGCCTTCCCCAGGAGCACGAACTCATCGAGCTTGAGTACGCCGAGATCCGCGCGCAAAGTCTCTTCGAGAAGAAGTCTTTGGCTGAGCGCTTCCCCCATCTCCAGGACATGAGCGCGTTGTCGGTCTTCAAGCTGCAATTCGTCGCTATTGGCAGTCTCTTCACCACTAGGGGCATGTTCAAGCGTGTCCTGATCTCCACGCTCACCATGTTCTTCCAACAATGGGTAAGTGACTGACTGCGGATCGCATATAAGATATGTACTGACTTATGAACCAACTTATAGACGGGTATCAACGCCATTTTGTACTATGCTCCAAGCATCTTCCAAGACCTTGGGCTATCGGGCAACTCGATCAATCTCCTCGCCACAGGTGTTGTCGGTATCGTCATGTTCCTCGCAACAAGTAAGTTCTCACCGTAGTTAACCACTTGACGTCCTTGCACTAACAGGTTTACAGTCCCTGCGGTCATGTACGTCGACAAACTGGGTCGTAAGCCCGTACTCGTCAGCGGTGCCATCGGCATGGCAGCCTGTCACTTCATCATCGCCGGTATCTCTGCCAGCTACGAGGACAGCTGGGCCAGCCACCAGGGTGCTGGTTGGGCTGCCTGTGTCTTCGTGTGGCTTTTCGTCATCTTCTTCGGCTACTCATGGGGTCCATGTGCCTGGATTGTCATCGCAGAGATCTGGCCCATGTCTAACCGTCCGTACGGTATTGCGCTTGGTGCTTCGTCCAACTGGATGAACAACTTCATCGTTGGTCAAGTCACCCCGGATATGCTTACGCATCTTCGCTATGGCACTTATATCTTCTTTGGTATATTCACCGCTATGGGCGCTGCGTTTATCTTTTTCTTCTTCCCTGAGACTAAGGGCGTTTCTCTCGTAAGTTTCCTCACTCGACTATCGGCATGCGTGCTGTTTGCTAACGACCCTCCCAGGAAGAAATGGACACCCTCTTTGGCTCCGCCGGTACCGCAGAGCGCGAGAAGGAGCGCTGGGCCGAGGTTCACCGCGAAGTCGGACTTACTGACCTCCTCGCACGCTCTGGCCTCGTGCATGATGACGGCGTCGCCGACTTCCACAAAGGTAGTATGGAGAAGGAGAAGCCACAGGTTCTGGAACAGGCCTAATATATGCTTCAGTAGACCTGTTGAATTGAGCAAACCAGTTGGGTGAGGGGCTATCGGGAACGGACGACTTGTATATACTCTTTCGCTCAGCAAATCGTTCTATCTTGATATATTGGATCGCAAGCCTCAAGGTTCATATTCACTCTGACATGAAATCTCTCCTCCTCGTAGTTTGCCTCGCGACCTTGGCCTCACCCCCACCACGCCTCGCAACAGTCGTGACCACCGGTTTCCTCGGCACCTCCTTCCTCGCCCCAACACCCCGCTTCCCGTTCTCCCGCTCTACTCTCTCCCTCTCCGCTTCCTCAACAGTCTGCTCCTTGATTCTCATAGCGACCTCTTCCCACACGCCCGGCACACCCGTCTTCATCGTGTACAACCGCCCTTCTTTCACGTAGAACTTGAACCGTGGTTCACTCATGACTTCCAGCATGTGCTTGAAAATACCCTTCTCTCTCTGTTTCTTAACCCACGCTTCACTCTTCGGTAACTCGATGTTAGCCAGACGCAGTTTCTTTGGTGGTAAAGCGCGGAGTTCGTGCAGGAAAGCGGTGGTGTGTTTGCGGAAAGGGAAAATTCGCAAAGTAACAAATTCGAGCTTCGTGTTTGCGGTGGCGGCGGTGTTCTGACGGAGGGACCTGGCGAAACGGAGGAGTTCGGGCCGGGAGCGGCGCGCGTAGTTGGCGGTCGTGGGGATTTGGAGGAAGACTTGGTGGACGAAGGGGGCGGTTAGGTAGGCGAGGGTTAGGGTGGGGATGGTGCCGAGGATGCCGACTGGGGGATGTTAGATGTCGGGTGTGGCTTTTGGATGGTTGGGGTTTGAGAGGAGGTTGTGGTTGAGGAAGTATATGAGGGAACATAATGCCGCCACCACGTGATGAGTGCTGTTTCGGACCTGCGCAAAATGGATCGGACAGATCAGGGACGTAAAAGATAGATGCCCACGTATAATGAGATCAGATCCAGAGCGAATCGATGTGACGAGAAAGGGGCATTGGTTCGGTGCATTTGGCAAGAAAAGTGGTGAAGATAAAGAGATCCGGGTGGTGATAGATCACCAGGCGTTCACAAAGTCCACTTACCGGTTATAGCTTGCATCTTCCTCACTCTCTCATCAGGCTGATTCTCATTGTTCCACAATGGAGGCACACCGAAGACGAGAGTTGTGCCAAACTGCAACAAGGCCATTGCTTTCCAAAAGGATATCCATGTCGTTCGTGCGTCGCCCGCATCGTAGATCAGTAGTCTTGACGCATACACTGGACATCTTCGTTAGAAATGGTTGCTTCTTGTTCGTCGTCCGACTACGACAGAGCTGTTGCATACTCTTCTCATTCTCTTTTCCGACTGGTTCGGGTGCCGACTTAGGCTTCTTTCCCCTTTGTAATGGTAATACGGGATCTCTGCGTATTGTGGTGAATTTTCGTTGGCAACTCCGGCAGATGTATCCATTGAGGCGAGCTTGAGCGACTGGTCGTGTGCCTCTAAGTGTGGGCGCTGTGCTTCGAAAAGCGGCCGCAAAGGCGAGAAGCCGTGGCTGCATACTGTCTGCAGTCAACGGCCGTGAAGAAAATTGCACACGTGTGTGGGGTTTGTCAGGCCTCGACGCGCTGGATCCCGTCACTGCGCGACGGCAAGGTTTGGCCGCTGGTGGTCGTAGCAGCAGGCTTACTCAGCAATGAAGCCGTACGGACGTGTAGGGGCGTGGATGGGCTGCGATGGTGCTTGTTGAGATGTCACGGTGTCACGTGCGATGATCGGCTTGCCGCGGCAACTCTAGCCGAAGCGGGTCAAGCTCATGTGCGGAGAGATGCCACGGTTCCCTCGACCAGCTGCAAGCGGCCCACTCAACGACCGGCGCCGTCATGCTCCTTTCTCGGTTGTAAGCTATCTGTTGCAGTGTTTTAACGTCGTTGCGTGCGCTTCATGTGATCAGTCGAGAGCATGTTGTTCGCATTTGCGCTGCTGTCGCTCGTTTCCTTCTTGTCCCTCGGATACGCCTACCAGGGCCTCAGCGACCATACACTCAAGCACCTGCCGGGACCGGGCGATGACTTCGACATAAAGAAAGGCTCTTTGCTGGCACCGATTCTGGTCCCCAGGGTCTCTGGGACAGACGGCAATGTCGCCGTACGCCAACATTTCCTAGACTTCTTCAAGTCGCAATTGCCGGAATGGAGGCTGGAAATGCACAACTCGACGTCGACGACGCCTGTGAGCAAGGGCAAGGAGGTCCCTTTCGTGAACATTATTGCGACACGCGATCCGCCGGGTAGCTCCGAGGGCGACGTCTCGAGATTGGCTCTCGTGGCCCACTACGACAGCAAGTACACGCCGACTGGCTTCATTGGGGCGACCGACAGCGCGGCCCCATGCGCCATGATCTTGCATATAGCGCGCAGCATCGATGCGGCGCTGACGAAGAAGTGGGCGGCGGCCGACCCCGACGATTTCGACGTGGAGCACAAGGGTGTGCAAATACTCTTGCTGGACGGCGAGGAGGCGTTTAAGAGCTGGACCGACAGCGACAGTCTCTATGGCGCGCGGTATGAACCTTTCTCCTCCTTCGACATCAAGTGCTGACACATCTATAGAGCTCTCGCTGAAGACTGGGAGTCGACGTTCCATGTCGCATCGTCGATATACCGCACACCGCTCGATTCGATCGACCTATTCCTGCTACTTGACCTTCTGGGCTCCAAGGGTCCAAAGGTCCCCTCATACTTCAAGACGACACATTGGGCATACAAGCACATGGCGACTGCCGAGGCACGCCTGCGCAAGCTAGGCTTAATGAAGTCGTCCCCAAACCACGAGTCGAAGATGGCAAAGCGCGAGAACAAGAAGCCTCGCGACGAACGTCCGTTTCTGCCCGACGCGAACAAAGGAAATGATCAGTTCATGGGCGGCTTCGTCCAGGACGATCACGTTCCGTTCATGGCTCGCGGCGTAGAGATCCTGCATATGATCCCTACGCCCTTCCCACATGTATGGCACACCATTGAAGACGACGGGGAGCACTTGGATATGGATACAGTCGAGGACTGGACGAAGCTGGTCATGGCCTTCACTGCAGAGTGGATGGAGCTAGAGGGCTTTTTCGACTTCAAGGCAGAGAAGCGGAAGCTCGATGGCGAGAAGTCGGAACTGTAAGCATCTTCCCATCAACTTAAATGCATGTAAGTTAACGTACCGTAGTGAGATACCCTAGACCCTACGAATGAATTGTTCCAAACGTATAATCGAGCTGTGCAGCGCATTGTGACACTTTTTGAACGACTCGACACCACGTTTGGTGATGCGCACAGAGACAAAGCCAAGTCATGTTCACAAAGCAGACCTCTCGCATGTCTTTGACCCGTGACTCGTTAAAGACACTTGTGTGGCCAATACACGTGATCTCTTGAAGTTGTATTCGTAGCAATGTCTCGACCATCGCTTCCGCAATCATCTCACACTGTATGCGCTTCTAGTACCCAATGCTCGTTTTCTGGAATACCAGCATTTACCCATTTACAAACTTTCCACTGAACACTACACAGCCGCCCCTACGATGCCAAAAGGCAAAGCCAAGAGGCGCAACCCGCGACCTTACCACGGCTCTGCAGAGCCGTATGAAACTCACCAAGGCTCATCACACAGACGAGGCGGTACGCACAAAGTACGCGACGAGAACAAGACTGACTCCGTCTACGACAACTTGAACTACAAAGAGCTAGTCGAAACAGCAAAGGAGCGCAGTATCTACCGCAAGGACATGAAGAAGGTAGAGATGGCTTGGGCCTTGAAGCACGACGACGAGAATAGAAAGCGTGCTGAACAGGACGCCCGTATTGCACGGCAAAGAAAGATAGAGGAGGCAAAGAAGGAAGAGGAGAGAAAGGCTGCGGAGAAGAAGGCACAGCTCATTGCTAAGCAAAAGAAAAGAAGAGAGAAAGAGGAGAGGAGAGAGCGTGACGAAAGCGTCAGTGACGACACTGTGAGTGATCCCGACTCGGAAGACGACGAAGACGCAGGGAACGAGTACAACCGCGAGAGATTCGGTGAGGCGCTCAGTGAGGAGTCATGGGACAGCAGTTCTTCAGAGTCAAGTGCTGCATCAGTAAACCGAATCAACGAGCCTGGATGCAGACTCCGCCTCTTCGAATGGCCCAACCAAACCATGCCATCAGCAAAACCCGGAGGTTGGGATTACAAAAGATGGTGTCCGCTGCCCTTGCCCTGTCCTGTACCTTATGCACCTCTGAAGATTACAACGATGTATAGCAAGCAAAAGCTTATGTTACCCGGAGCGAAATACCCACCAGGCGTCGCTCCGGATTTCGTACCCATCCTCAAACCCTTGATCCGATCCGCAGCGCGTAACGGTCATCTCCTCGGCCCACTCCGCAAAGCCGTTATCGAGAGAGGTACGGATTGGGCTCAACGCACGCTCATTCAGGGCTGCAATGGACACATGTACTTCCACCTCGGCTCTCGAAACGAGACGAAAGTGCTAGCCGATACATACAGCAAATGGTATCTCGAAAACAGAAAGTTGCTGCGCGTCAAAGGGAAAGGCAATGGTGACCCTAGTGATCGCGCTGCACGCCATACTCAGCGGCAGAGGAATAAGGCGAAGATGACGGCGGAGGTGTATGAGGCGTCGCGGTATCGGCCGTTGGCTATGTGTTATGTGCCTGCTTATTTGGGGTATGGTGAGCTGGTTCGAGATGGTGTGGGCAAGAAGAGCTTGGAGAACTTGTTTTTTGTTAGGTTTCCCGGGTGCGATGTACCGCATTATTACTTCTGGGCGAGGAAGGGGGGGTGGGGGGACCCTACGGTGGTGAATCCGGGGTGGGATGCGCAACGGTGGACAGACAAGGGTGCTATGCGCACGGAAGAGAACGAAACCGGACGGGAAGAAACGAGGGATAGTCGGTCTACTAGAACGCAGTTGGTGCGCGTCTGCAAACCATTCGTTGACCTCCCTTCCTCTCCACCATTCCCGAATCCAACAAGCATCACCGAGACCATCACACTCGTCGAGCACCAAATCTACTGCGACGGCCTATCCGGCACCCTCGCCCGCTACCGACAGAAGTGGGCTGCAAATGGGAAACAACGTGCCTGGCAGACCTTCGCTGCAGCGTTACCAAAGCTGTGGCCTAGCGGCGAGATACCAAGCGTGCCACCCGTGGGTAGCGAACCTGGCGTGAAGCTTTCGGTGAAGCTGGCTACAATCGATTGCATGAAAGAGTATGGCGAATCGCCGTTTAGTCCGTTGAATGGGACTGAGGCGTGGACGAGGGATGATGGTAGGGTTTGGGATGTTGTAGAGGTGCATGTCGAGGAGGAGCTCGTGTCACCTATTGCTTCAAGCGAAGAAGACGACGACGCCGCCGCCGCCGAGGAGGGTAGGGATAGAGAAGAGGGGAATGGTGATTTTGAGGAAGATGATGGCAACCAAGCAGACGATGAGGCGTTGTGTCGCCGTGATAGCGTGGTTTCTCAGGGTTTGGGTTTCAGCGTGTCAGATTCAGTTGTGGCATGGCTGGAACACGTCAAGGATGTTTCTACAGTGTCGCCTACGCTGAGCGAACCGCTTGATGAAGAGACGGACCTACGCGAGTGGGAGGAAACGCACCTGCGCGGTAGCAACAACTCGGGTATTGGTCTTGCGGTCGTTAACGGCTCGTACTCGTTCTGCTGCACACAATAGACAGTGTTACAACCTCTTAGTCGCAGACAGCCCTAGATACCTCTAGATTAGCCTAGGCTAGGCTTGGTTAAGCGAGTATAGACTCTACTAGTATAGTTATAGTATTAAATTATTTATAAGCTATAAATTAATTTATTAGTAAACTAATAATTCTATAGTAAGCTATTTTAAATAGAGTAAGCTCTATAACTAGTCTATAAAAAAAGAAAAAAGAGTTTTAGTATTAATCTAAAATTCTAGAAAGCTAGATAAATTCTTTAATATTCTCTTACTTAAGTAATAGTAACTTAATTTATTAGTAAACTAATAATTTTATAGTAAGCTAGTTTAAAAAAAGTAAAGTCTATTACTAGTATATAAAAAAATATATTTTTAAAAGAGTTAAAGTTTTATATTTAGAAGTATAAGCGCTAAATAAACTAAAGCTTAAGTTTTTAGTACTACTACTTTTAGCTTAGTAGTTAAAGCTTTAAAAATTTAAAGTAGTAAAGTAACTATTTTATAAATACTAATATCTACTTATACTATAGTAGAAAAAATTATAATATAATTATATATTTTTAATAGCTTATAACTAACTAAGCTATAAATTATAAAGTAATAAAATACTAAAATCTTAGCTTATAAAATTATACTTCTATATATATACTTTTTATTTTCTATTCTTTATTTCTATCTTTATCTCTATCTCTATTCTTATTTTTATTTTATAGCTTATAGTAAATTAAGAATCTAAAAACTTATTAAAGATATAAATAGTAGCTTAAATCTAATACTAAAGCTATACTAGTATACTAAATAATTTCTTAACTATATTACTAATACCTCTTTTATAAGTTTTTCTAGCGTTAGTAAGTCTAAAGCTAATTTTATTACTAGTTATATTACTTTACTTATAAAAGCTTAATTATACTTTTTATTATTAATTAATTACTTTTCTTTTAAACGCGTTACTATTACTTTATAAGTTTTTTTAAGATTATTATTCTAAAAGCTATTATAAAGGCTACTATAAACTACTTTATTCTAGCTATACTAAAGGCTATTATAAGTACTTTATAGTACTACTTTACTAGTACTTTAAAGCTATACGCTAAGCTTATTAATACTTTCTTTATCTTTATTTTTATTATTTTTATTACTTTTATTATTTTTATTATTTCTATTATATATATAACTAGTATAAAGTCTTTTATTATAATTATTTTTAGCTTTATCTTTTAGAAGCTTATTAGTAAGATATATAAGCTTTTTATTAGATATAATATTAATACTTTACTTATAGTAAGATAGTAATACTACTCTTTTATAAAATTTACTAATACTAAGCTTATTACTTATACTATTTTTCTTTATAACTTTATATACGTAGTAAAGCTTATAGTAATACTATTACTATTTCTAGCTATTAAAAAGGCTATATATTAGTAATATAAGGCCTTAGCTAAAATACTTTATAAAAGTTCTAAAATATAAAATAAAAAGAATATAGTATTTATAGCTTATGTTTTATAGAAAGATATAATTTATTAAATAGTAGGTATAATAAACTACTATAAGTTCTATTTAGACTTTGAGAAATAGTTATTACTTTATAGTTATTAGAGAATAAATACTATAAAAAATATTATAGTACTTTTATTACTACTATATTATTAGTTTATAAAAGCTACGTAAACTTCTTAGAATTTATATAAATAAGTATATAGTCTTAGTCTATCTAGAAGCCTTAGTACTAATAGTAATATACACTAAATAGATAAAAATCTTAAAATCTTAAAATCTTCTAGCTATTCTAGAATAACCTAGAAGCTAAGCGTTTTTTAATATCTTTTAATTAAATAGAGTTTATAGAATTAGGCATAAGATACTAAAGTAATAGTAACTTAGATATACTTTTGTTTTATTCTATATTAAGTTAAGAAAGTAAACTAGAAACTTAAATAATAATCTAAGAGTACATAGAACTCTTATAGCTAGTCTAATAGATAGAATAAGATTCTTTATAGCTATTCTTAACAAAGCTTTTAAAGAAGTATATTAAATTAATAATATATAATTTCTAAGCTAAAGCTTTTTTATAATAGAATTAATTAGCTATTTAAATTAAAATAGAATATAATATTATTAAACTTTTAAAGAAGAAATTAGTAAGTTTTAACTTCTATATAGCTTATTACTAAGTAAAGTAATTATTATCTCTAGATAGATTTAAAAATCTAACTATAAGTTAAGTTAACTAGTATCTTTTAAATAGTAGTCTTTATTTTTATATAAAAGGTAAATTACTTACCTTAGCTATAAGTTAGCTACTATTTACTTTTACTTCTAAATTAGGTTTGTAATATAATTTAATATTTACTAATCTTTTATAATTAAATCTATAATATTTCTAGTACTAAACTAGTACTTAAGAATTGTAATTTATATAATAGCTTAGTTCTCTATATACTTACTTTAAATATTTCTTAGTACTATTATAAAGCTTTATAAGTTATATTCTAGAATATAAATTTAGTATATACTATAAGGTATATATAATTTAATAAGAGCTATAACTACTTATTAAAAAAAAAGATATTTCTTTACTAAGTATTAAAAATTTATCTTTACTTACTTAGTATAAGCTATATATAAGGATATAAAAGTATTAGTAATATAATTTAAATAAAGCTTACTTAAAAACAGATAGATCTATAAAATATATAGTAATAGAAGCTAAGTATACTAATAAATATTAGTATATAATTATACTAGCTCCTATTAAAGGTATAAAGATTTATTCTAGTTCTATTTTCTACTAGAACACTTAATTTAGAGGTAATCTAGAGTAGCTACCTTTTTTAACTAAATTACTTAGTAATTACTAAACCTTAATTATAATAGCTACTATTAGTAATAGTAGAACTTAATTTTAATATTAATAGATATAAAAGCTATAAAAGTTTAAAGAAGAGTTATAAAAATATTAACTAAAAGCTTAGAAATAAAGAACTATTACTTTAGATTACTATATTAAGTAATAAACTAATACTTTTAAGGTAATAATATTTAGAATCTTATATAATTTAAGACTTAGCTTTATAGTATTAATATATTTTACTTAAGAATTTTATCTTTTTTTAAATTAACTTCTACTAGGTACATCTATAATATATATATTAGAAAGATCTCTATAGTAATAAACGCTTCTTATTACTAGAAATACTATTTCTAAAGTACTATTTATAGTCTTATCTTAAATATTTACTATATAATAGCAAAGAGTTATTTATATACTTTAATACTATTATATTAATAATAAAAATAGATAAATTATTAGTACCTAATAACTTTAGTATAGTCTACTTATTTAAGTAGACTAGCTCTACTAATTAGTAATTATAATAATAGAATAATATATAATAGTAAAATATAAAAAACTTTACTATTACTTATAGATATTTACTACTTATAATTTAGTTTAAACTATAACTAAGAAATATTAAGAGTACAAAAGGTATATAGTTTTTAAGTATAATCTAGATATCTTTTAATTAGAGTAATTGAAAAGAATAACTTACCTAGTTTTCTATAAGTAACTATTAATACTTACTATTTAATTCTATCTAGTATAGCTAAGATCTAATATTTACAAAATTACTACTTCTAGCTATAAGTATACTTCTTTTACTAAAGGTATTTCTTAGATATTTTTTTAAATAAAGTATTTATAAATAAACTTAAAAAATACAAGATATAATTAATACTTTAAAATAGAAAAATACTTTTTAATTTAAAGTAACGTTAATAAAGAATCTATTAGCTTACTATAGTAATTAAGTTATAGAATCTCTTAAATAGATTAGAATATAAAACTTAATATCTAAAGTGTTTTTAATACTAAGTTAGTAAATAGAAGTATATAACTAAAACTTTTTTAATAGATTTTAAATAATAGGTAAGCTTACTAGATATATTTTATATAAGAAGCTATAGTTTTAATAATTCTAGTAAAGATCTTAAGATATACTACTCTTAACTCTAGTATTTAATAACTTTAATATATCTTAAGTAATTAAGAGTATAATAGTTTATTTAGAGAGATCTACTAGATTTATAAACGCGATACTTTATACTTAAAAATACTAATTTAATATTAATTTAGTTTAGCTAAATAAACTTATAAAATAATAATCTAGTTTTCTAATTTACTAAGATTAGTATTAACGTATATCTAAAGTATAATTTATATAAATATATTAAGAAAGTTTTAGTTTAATTTAAAAGCTATAAAAGCTTTTATTTAAAACTTTTTATATCTATCTAATAGTAAAGAAGGTAATAAAACTAAATTCTAGAATAGTGTCTTAGAGTTAATATAAGGTATACACTAGAACTACTTAGAAAATCTATAAGCTAGTATAAAACTAATCTATAATAGTTCTAATTAGAGCTCTACTAGTATTTTATAAATTAAGCTAGTGTATAGAATAGTCTATATAAGTCTTAGAGATAATAAGAGCTTTTATTAATAATATAGTTACTATATTAATAGATAAAGAGAAAAAAGATATAAAAGATATATAAGATAAAAAAGATAAGAAACAAAAAAGAAAAAAGAAAATAATAAGTAGAGAATTTACTTTTTATAACTATAGCTAAAAAGTCTAGTATAATTATATATATAAGACTCTTCTACTACTTTAGAATAGCTATTATATAATAGGCTTAGAGTTATTATTAACTAAGAGTTATAAACTACTATACCTTACTATTTTTCTACTTAATAGTTTTTTTTTTAGAAATAAATTTAAATACTTTTTAGACATTTATTACTATATCTTTATAGTTATAGCTTTCTTTACTTTTTATTTCTATATAAAGCTTCTAAAAAGTAATAAAATATATATTTAACTTTTAATTATTCTCTTAGAGATATATAAAACGCGTAAATACTCTACTATATCTCTTTTTCTATAGTTTCTAAAGTAGACTTTAGCTTTTTACCTTTATACTTATATATAAAATTTAAGAGTATTTAACTTTATAGCTTAGTTTTAATTTCTAGAACTTTTAAAAAAAAATATACTACTACTTATTATAATATATAAAGTATTTAGAAAATATACTTATATTATAATTATATACTACCTCTCTAGGCCTAAGAGATAGAGCTTATAGTATATTTTTTAGAATTAAGTAATTACGTAAATTATATAATTACGTAATAACGCGTTACTATATTAGACTTTAAAAGTAAACTTAAAAAATCTCGAATATAAGCCTAGATCTATAACTTATAATTCTTATACTTATACTACTACTAATATAATATTTACTATCTGCGTAATTATAATAGACTAACTACTTTATATTTATAATATAATATAAATAGCTATCTAAACTATTAACTAGTACTACTAAAACTAGTCTTATATAATTATATAATACTAAAAAGAAGCTAAGTAAGCTTATTACTAGTATAAAGCTTCTAAGATAACTTAAGATATCTTTATAATACTTATATAATACTTATATAAATACTAGTAATTTATATTCTAAATATAATTATTTATAAGTCTAGCTATATTATCTATATTATACTATTCTCTATAAAGAATAGAGAGGTAACAAGAACTATTCTCTAATAATAGAATATAGCTTTATTAGAACAAAGTAGTTAAATACTATAATAAATAGTATAACTAATAAAGATTTGCAATAAAGTAATTGCAGAGTAGATAGTAGGTAAAAGGTAATAATATTATTGCTAGGTAAAGAATAACTATAGAGAATTACTATTTCTTTTATAGAAAATAGCTACTAGAATAATTGCGTAAATATCTGCCTATTTCTACCTAAAGATAAAGATTTATAATTAAATCTACTTAATTTCTAGATTTATAATCTAAGTCTGCTAAATCCTTCTTATCTTCTAGATTTATAATCTAGACTAGTACTAGTTATATTAGTCTATGCGTTATATTGCATAGACTAATAATTAGTTTATTACTAGATCTTTTAGTAATTACAGAAAAAGAGATAAGAAGATAAGAGTTATTAAATTACGTAATAACTCTAATATTAACTAGGCTAAGACAAATAGAGGTGTTTTAGAATCTCCTAGTATAGCAGATTAAAACTAGCTACTAAAATCTTAATTACGTAAGTAATTAGATTTACTAGGAATTTTTCTAATTTGTTAAGAAATTACAATAAGTGCAATCTTAACAAAGCTTAATAATAATAAAAAGATAATAATAACTAAGTTATTATAATCTTTATACACCCCCTTAAGCTGCAGTTTATAATAACTAAATAATAAGAAAATATAAGTAGTTTTTATAACTAACTTATTAATAATAATTTATATAAGAAGTTTTAATAACTATCTTAAAACTAAAAACTTATTTCTATTTCTATTTCTATTTGCTAATATAAATAGTTATATAATAATAACTAAATATAAAGCCTAGACTAGAATCTCTAAGGTATAAGAACTTAGAGGTTAAAAACCTAAGCCCTATAATAGTATTAATATACTATTTTTATTATTATAAATAATAATAATAATAACTAGTTATACATAATTAATCTAGTTTAACTAGACTAATTCTATTTATAAAATCCTTAAATTTAGAATAACTAGTAGGTTTAGTTAGATTATTTGCTAGAATAGTACTAGTATTTTTGTAAACTAGATTTATTTTATTATCTAGTAGATTTTCTCTAACAAAGTAATAAGTTATATCTACGTGCTTAGTTCTAGCGTAAAAAATAGAGTTTTTAGCTAGTTCTATAGCACTTAAAGAATCTGTTT